>NW_027362146.1:1260000-1536330 GCF_039654945.1 Dendrobates tinctorius | reverse complement strand
TTTGGCTATACATGGTAATAAGAGTCTGTCTCATCCATGGTAGTAATTATCTTGTGTCTGCATAGAGTTTCCCTTCCGTTTGCCTTTTCCGTGTCTGATTTCCCATCAGTTTGGCTATACATGGTAATAAGAGTCTGTCTCATCCATGGTAGTAATTATCCTGTGTCTGCATAGAGTTTCCCCTCCGTTTGCCTTTTCCGTGTCTGATTTCCTCATCAGTTTGGCTATACATGGTAATAAGAGTCTGTCTCATCCATGGTAGTAATTATCTTGTGTCTGCATAGAGTTTCCCCTCCGTTTGCCTTTTCCGTGTCTGATTTCTCATCAGTTTGGCTATACATGGTAATAAGAGTCTGTCTCATCCATGGTAGTAATTATCTTGTGTCTGCATAGAGTTTCCCTTCCGTTTGCCTTTTCCGTGTCTGATTTCCCATCAGTTTGGCTATACATGGTAATAAGAGTCTGTCTCATCCATGGTAGTAATTATCCTTGTGTCTGCATAGAGTTTCCCCTCCGTTTGCCTTTTCCGTGTCTGATTTCTCATCAGTTTGGCTATACATGGTAATAAGAGTCTGTCTCATCCATGGTAGTAATTATCTTGTGTCTGCATAGAGTTTCCCCTCCGTTTGCCTTTTCCGTGTCTGATTTCTCATCAGTTTGGCTATACATAGTAATAAGAGTCCTGTCTCATCCATGGTAGTAATTATCTTGTGTCTGCATAGAGTTTCCCCTCCGTTTGCCTTTTCCGTGTCTGATTTCTCATCAGTTTGGCTATACATGGTAATAAGAGTCTGTCTCATCCATGGGTAGTAATTATCTTGTGTCTGCATAGAGTTTTCCCCTCCGTTTGCCTTTTCCGTGTCTGATTTCTCATCAGTTTGGCTATACATGGTAATAAGAGTCCTGTCTCATCCATGGTAGTAATTATCTTGTGTCTGCATAGAGTTTCCCCTCCGTTTGCCTTTTCCGTGTCTGATTTCTCATCAGTTTGGCTATACATGGTAATAAGAGTCCTGTCTCATCCATGGTAGTAATTATCTTGTGTCTGCATAGAGTTTCCCCTCCGTTTGCCTTTTCCGTGTCTGATTTCTCATCAGTTTGGCTATACATGGTAATAAGAGTCTGTCTCATCCATGGTAGTAATTATCTTGTGTCTGCATAGAGTTTTCCCCTCCGTTTGCCTTTTCCGTGTCTGATTTCTCATCAGTTTGGCTATACATGGTAATAAGAGTCTGTCTCATCCATGGTAGTAATTATCTTGTGTCTGCATAGAGTTTCCCCTCCGTTTGCCTTTTCCGTGTCTGATTTCTCATCAGTTTGGCTATACATGGTAATAAGAGTCCGTCTCATCCATGGTAGTAATTATCTTGTGTCTGCATAGAGTTTCCCCTCCGTTTGCCTTTTCCGTGTCTGATTTCTCATCAGTTTGGCTATACATGGTAATAAGAGTCTGTCTCATCCATGGTAGTAATTATCTTGTGTCTGCATAGAGTTTCCCCTCCGTTTGCCTTTTCCGTGTCTGATTTCTCATCAGTTTGGCTATACATGGTAATAAGAGTCCGTCTCATCCATGGTAGTAATTATCTTGTGTCTGCATAGAGTTTCCCCTCCGTTTGCCTTTTCCGTGTCTGATTTCTCATCAGTTTGGCTATACATGGTAATAAGAGTCTGTCTCATCCATGGTAGTAATTATCTTGTGTCTGCATAGAGTTTCCCCTCCGTTTGCCTTTTCCGTGTCTGATTTCTCATCAGTTTGGCTATACATGGTAATAAGAGTCTGTCTCATCCATGGTAGTAATTATCTTGTGTCTGCATAGAGTTTCCCCTCCGTTTGCCTTTTCCGTGTCTGATTTCTCATCAGTTTGGCTATACATGGTAATAAGAGTCTGTCTCATCCATGGTAGTAATTATCTTGTGTCTGCATAGAGTTTCCCCTCCGTTTGCCTTTTCCGTGTCTGATTTCTCATCAGTTTGGCTATACATGGTAATAAGAGTCTGTCTCATCCATGGTAGTAATTATCTTGTGTCTGCATAGAGTTTCCCCTCCGTTTGCCTTTTCCGTGTCTGATTTCTCATCAGTTTGGCTATACATGGTAATAAGAGTCTGTCTCATCCATGGTAGTAATTATCTTGTGTCTGCATAGAGTTTTCCCCTCCGTTTGCCTTTTCCGTGTCTGATTTCTCATCAGTTTGGCTATACATGGTAATAAGAGTCTGTCTCATCCATGGTAGTAATTATCTTGTGTCTGCATAGAGTTTCCCCTCCGTTTGCCTTTTCCGTGTCTGATTTCTCATCAGTTTGGCTATACATGGTAATAAGAGTCTGTCTCATCCATGGTAGTAATTATCTTGTGTCTGCATAGAGTTTCCCCTCCGTTTGCCTTTTCCGTGTCTGATTTCTCATCAGTTTGGCTATACATGGTAATAAGAGTCTGTCTCATCCATGGTAGTAATTATCTTGTGTCTGCATAGAGTTTCCCCTCCGTTTGCCTTTTCCGTGTCTGATTTCTCATCAGTTTGGCTATACATGGTAATAAGAGTCTGTCTCATCCATGGTAGTAATTATCTTGTGTCTGCATAGAGTTTCCCCTCCGTTTGCCTTTTCCGTGTCTGATTTCTCATCAGTTTGGCTATACATGGTAATAAGAGTCTGTCTCATCCATGGTAGTAATTATCTTGTGTCTGCATAGAGTTTCCCCTCCGTTTGCCTTTTCCGTGTCTGATTTCTCATCAGTTTGGCTATACATGGTAATAAGAGTCTGTCTCATCCATGGTAGTAATTATCCTTGTGGCTGCATAGAGTTTCCCTTCCGTTTGCCTTTTCCGTGTCTGATTTCTCATCAGTTTGGCTATACATGGTAATAAGAGTCTGTCTCATCCATGGTAGTAATTATCTTGTGTCTGCATAGAGTTTCCCCTTCCGTTTGCCTTTTCCGTGTCTGATTTCCCATCAGTTTGGCTATACATGGTAATAAGAGTCTGTCTCATCCATGGTAGTAATTATCTTGTGTCTGCATAGAGTTTCCCCTCCGTTTGCCTTTTCCGTGTCTGATTTCTCATCAGTTTGGCTATACATGGTAATAAGAGTCTGTCTCATCCATGGTAGTAATTATCTTGTGTCTGCATAGAGTTTCCCCTCCGTTTGCCTTTTCCGTGTCTGATTTCTCATCAGTTTGGCTATACATGGTAATAAGAGTCTGTCTCATCCATGGTAGTAATTATCTTGTGTCTGCATAGAGTTTCCCCTCCGTTTGCCTTTTCCGTGTCTGATTTCTCATCAGTTTGGCTATACATGGTAATAAGAGTCTGTCTCATCCATGGTAGTAATTATCTTGTGTCTGCATAGAGTTTCCCCTCCGTTTGCCTTTTCCGTGTCTGATTTCTCATCAGTTTGGCTATACATGGTAATAAGAGTCTGTCTCATCCATGGTAGTAATTATCTTGTGTCTGCATAGAGTTTCCCCTCCGTTTGCCTTTTCCGTGTCTGATTTCTCATCAGTTTGTCTATACATGGTAATAAGAGTCTGTCTCATCCATGGTAGTAATTATCTTGTGTCTGCATAGAGTTTCCCCTCCGTTTGCCTTTTCCGTGTCTGATTTCTCATCAGTTTGGCTATACATGGTAATAAGAGTCTGTCTCATCCATGGTAGTAATTATCTTGTGTCTGCATAGAGTTTCCCCTCCGTTTGCCTTTTCCGTGTCTGATTTCTCATCAGTTTGGCTATACATGGTAATAAGAGTCTGTCTCATCCATGGTAGTAATTATCTTGTGTCTGCATAGAGTTTCCCCTCCGTTTGCCTTTTCCGTGTCTGATTTCTCATCAGTTTGGCTATACATGGTAATAAGAGTCTGTCTCATCCATGGTAGTAATTATCTTGTGTCTGCATAGAGTTTCCCCTCCGTTTGCCTTTTCCGTGTCTGATTTCTCATCAGTTTGGCTATACATGGTAATAAGAGTCTGTCTCATCCATGGTAGTAATTATCTTGTGTCTGCATAGAGTTTCCCCTCCGTTTGCCTTTTCCGTGTCTGATTTCTCATCAGTTTGGCTATACATGGTAATAAGAGTCTGTCTCATCCATGGTAGTAATTATCTTGTGTCTGCATAGAGTTTCCCCTCCGTTTGCCTTTTCCGTGTCTGATTTCTCATCAGTTTGGCTATACATGGTAATAAGAGTCTGTCTCATCCATGGTAGTAATTATCTTGTGTCTGCATAGAGTTTCCCCTTCCGTTTGCCTTTTCCGTGTCTGATTTCTCATCAGTTTGGCTATACATGGTAATAAGAGTCTGTCTCATCCATGGTAGTAATTATCTTGTGTCTGCATAGAGTTTCCCCTTCCGTTTGCCTTTTCCGTGTCTGATTTCTCATCAGTTTGGCTATACATGGTAATAAGAGTCTGTCTCATCCATGGTAGTAATTATCCTGTGTCTGCATAGAGTTTCCCTCCGTTTGCCTTTTCCGTGTCTGATTTCTCATCAGTTTGGCTATACATGGTAATAAGAGTCTGTCTCATCCATGGTAGTAATTATCTTGTGTCTGCATAGAGTTTCCCCTCCGTTTGCCTTTTCCGTGTCTGATTTCTCATCAGTTTGGCTATACATGGTAATAAGAGTCTGTCTCATCCATGGTGGTAATTATCCTGTGTGTGCATAGAGTTTCCCTTCCGTTTGCCTTTTCCGTGTCTGATTTCTCATCAGTTTGGCTATACATGGTAATAAGAGTCTGTCTCATCCATGGTAGTAATTATCTTGTGTCTGCATAGAGTTTCCCCTCCGTTTGCCTTTTCCGTGTCTGATTTCCCATCAGTTTGGCTATACATGGTAATAAGAGTCTGTCTCATCCATGGTAGTAATTATCCTGTGTCTGCATAGAGTTTCCCCTCCGTTTGCCTTTTCCGTGTCTGATTTCTCATCAGTTTGGCTATACATGGTAATAAGAGTCTGTCTCATCCATGGTAGTAATTATCCTGTGTCTGCATAGAGTTTCCCCTTCCGTTTGCCTTTTCCGTGTCTGATTTCTCATCAGTTTGGCTATACATGGTAATAAGAGTCTGTCTCATCCATGGTAGTAATTATCCTGTGTCTGCATAGAGTTTCCCCTCCGTTTGCCTTTTCCGTGTCTGATTTCTCATCAGTTTGGCTATACATGGTAATAAGAGTCTGTCTCATCCATGGTAGTAATTATCTTGTGTCTGCATAGAGTTTCCCTTCCGTTTGCCTTTTCCGTGTCTGATTTCTCATCAGTTTGGCTATACATGGTAATAAGAGTCTGTCTCATCCATGGTAGTAATTATCTTGTGTCTGCATAGAGTTTCCCTTCCGTTTGCCTTTTCCGTGTCTGATTTCCCATCAGTTTGGCTATACATGGTAATAAGAGTCTGTCTCATCCATGGTAGTAATTATCCTGTGTCTGCATAGAGTTTCCCCTCCGTTTGCCTTTTCCGTGTCTGATTTCTCATCAGTTTGGCTATACATGGTAATAAGAGTCTGTCTCATCCATGGTAGTAATTATCTTGTGTCTGCATAGAGTTTCCCCTCCGTTTGCCTTTTCCGTGTCTGATTTCTCATCAGTTTGTCTATACATGGTAATAAGAGTCTGTCTCATCCATGGTAGTAATTATCTTGTGTCTGCATAGAGTTTCCCTCCGTTTGCCTTTTCCGTGTCTGATTTCTCATCAGTTTGGCTATACATAGTAATAAGAGTCCGTCTCATCCATGGTAGTAATTATCTTGTGTCTGCATAGAGTTTCCCCTCCGTTTGCCTTTTCCGTGTCTGATTTCTCATCAGTTTGGCTATACATGGTAATAAGAGTCTGTCTCATCCATGGTAGTAATTATCTTGTGTCTGCATAGAGTTTCCCCTCCGTTTGCCTTTTCCGTGTCTGATTTCTCATCAGTTTGGCTATACATAGTAATAAGAGTCCGTCTCATCCATGGTAGTAATTATCTTGTGTCTGCATAGAGTTTCCCCTCCGTTTGCCTTTTCCGTGTCTGATTTCTCATCAGTTTGGCTATACATGGTAATAAGAGTCTGTCTCATCCATGGTAGTAATTATCTTGTGTCTGCATAGAGTTTTCCCTCCGTTTGCCTTTTCCGTGTCTGATTTCCCATCAGTTTGGCTATACATGGTAATAAGAGTCTGTCTCATCCATGGTAGTAATTATCTTGTGTCTGCATAGAGTTTCCCCTCCGTTTGCCTTTTCCGTGTCTGATTTCTCATCAGTTTGGCTATACATGGTAATAAGAGTCCGTCTCATCCATGGTAGTAATTATCTTGTGTCTGCATAGAGTTTCCCCTCCGTTTGCCTTTTCCGTGTCTGATTTCTCATCAGTTTGGCTATACATGGTAATAAGAGTCTGTCTCATCCATGGTAGTAATTATCTTGTGTCTGCATAGAGTTTCCCCTCCGTTTGCCTTTTCCGTGTCTGATTTCTCATCAGTTTGGCTATACATGGTAATAAGAGTCTGTCTCATCCATGGTAGTAATTATCTTGTGTCTGCATAGAGTTTTCCCTCCGTTTGCCTTTTCCGTGTCTGATTTCTCATCAGTTTGGCTATACATGGTAATAAGAGTCCGTCTCATCCATGGTAGTAATTATCTTGTGTCTGCATAGAGTTTCCCCTCCGTTTGCCTTTTCCGTGTCTGATTTCTCATCAGTTTGGCTATACATGGTAATAAGAGTCTATCTCATCCATGGTAGTAATTATCTTGTGTCTGCATAGAGTTTCCCCTCCGTTTGCCTTTTCCGTGTCTGATTTCTCATCAGTTTCGCTATACATGGTAATAAGAGTCCGTCTCATCCATGGTAGTAATTATCTTGTGTTTGCATAGAGTTTCCCCTCCGTTTGCCTTTTCCGTGTCTGATTTCTCATCAGTTTGGCTATACATGGTAATAAGAGTCTGTCTCATCCATGGTAGTAATTATCTTGTGTCTGCATAGAGTTTCCCCTCCGTTTGCCTTTTCCGTGTCTGATTTCTCATCAGTTTGGCTATACATGGTAATAAGAGTCTATCTCATCCATGGTAGTAATTATCTTGTGTCTGCATAGAGTTTCCCCTCCGTTTGCCTTTTCCGTGTCTGATTTCTCATCAGTTTGGCTATACATGGTAATAAGAGTCTGTCTCATCCATGGTAGTAATTATCTTGTGTCTGCATAGAGTTTCCCCTCCGTTTGCCTTTTCCGTGTCTGATTTCTCATCAGTTTGGCTATACATGGTAATAAGAGTCTGTCTCATCCATGGTAGTAATTATCTTGTGTCTGCATAGAGTTTTCCCTCCGTTTGCCTTTTCCGTGTCTGATTTCTCATCAGTTTGGCTATACATGGTAATAAGAGTCTGTCTCATCCATGGTAGTAATTATCTTGTGTCTGCATAGAGTTTCCCCTCCGTTTGCCTTTTCAGTGTCTGATTTCTCATCAGTTTGGCTATACATGGTAATAAGAGTCTGTCTCATCCATGGTAGTAATTATCCTGTGTCTGCATAGAGTTTTCCCCTCCGTTTGCCTTTTCAGTGTCTGATTTCTCATCAGTTTGGCTATACATGGTAATAAGAGTCTGTCTCATCCATGGTAGTAATTATCTTGTGTCTGCATAGAGTTTTCCCTCCGTTTGCCTTTTCCGTGTCTGATTTCTCATCAGTTTGGCTATACATGGTAATAAGAGTCTGTCTCATCCATGGTAGTAATTATCCTGTGGCTGCATAGAGTTTCCCCTCCGTTTGCCTTTTCAGTGTCTGATTTCTCATCAGTTTGGCTATACATGGTAATAAGAGTCTGTCTCATCCATGGTAGTAATTATCTTGTGTCTGCATAGAGTTTTCCCTCCGTTTGCCTTTTCCGTGTCTGATTTCTCATCAGTTTGGCTATACATGGTAATAAGAGTCTGTCTCATCCATGGTAGTAATTATCCTGTGGCTGCATAGAGTTTCCCCTCCGTTTGCCTTTTCCGTGTCTGATTTCTCATCAGTTTGGCTATACATGGTAATAAGAGTCTGTCTCATCCATGGTAGTAATTATCTTGTGTCTGCATAGAGTTTTCCCTCCGTTTGCCTTTTCCGTGTCTGATTTCTCATCAGTTTGGCTATACATGGTAATAAGAGTCTGTCTCATCCATGGTAGTAATTATCCTGTGGCTGCATAGAGTTTCCCCTCCGTTTGCCTTTTCCGTGTCTGATTTCTCATCAGTTTGGCTATACATGGTAATAAGAGTCTATCTCATCCATGGTAGTAATTATCTTGTGTCTGCATAGAGTTTTCCCTCCGTTTGCCTTTTCCGTGTCTGATTTCTCATCAGTTTGGCTATACATGGTAATAAGAGTCTGTCTCATCCATGGTAGTAATTATCTTGTGTCTGCATAGAGTTTCCCCTCCGTTTGCCTTTTCCGTGTCTGATTTCTCATCAGTTTGGCTATACATGGTAATAAGAGTCTGTCTCATCCATGGTAGTAATTATCTTGTGTCTGCATAGAGTTTTCCCTCCGTTTGCCTTTTCCGTGTCTGATTTCCCATCAGTTTGGCTATACATGGTAATAAGAGTCTGTCTCATCCATGGTAGTAATTATCTTGTGTCTGCATAGAGTTTCCCCTCCGTTTGCCTTTTCAGTGTCTGATTTCTCATCAGTTTGGCTATACATGGTAATAAGAGTCTGTCTCATCCATGGTAGTAATTATCTTGTGTCTGCATAGAGTTTCCCCTCCGTTTGCCTTTTCAGTGTCTGATTTCTCATCAGTTTGGCTATACATGGTAATAAGAGTCTGTCTCATCCATGGTAGTAATTATCCTGTGTCTGCATAGAGTTTTCCCCTCCGTTTGCCTTTTCAGTGTCTGATTTCTCATCAGTTTGGCTATACATGGTAATAAGAGTCTGTCTCATCCATGGTAGTAATTATCTTGTGTCTGCATAGAGTTTTCCCTCCGTTTGCCTTTTCCGTGTCTGATTTCTCATCAGTTTGGCTATACATGGTAATAAGAGTCTGTCTCATCCATGGTAGTAATTATCCTGTGGCTGCATAGAGTTTCCCCTCCGTTTGCCTTTTCAGTGTCTGATTTCTCATCAGTTTGGCTATACATGGTAATAAGAGTCTGTCTCATCCATGGTAGTAATTATCTTGTGTCTGCATAGAGTTTCCCCTCCGTTTGCCTTTTCAGTGTCTGATTTCTCATCAGTTTGGCTATACATGGTAATAAGAGTCTGTCTCATCCATGGTAGTAATTATCCTGTGTCTGCATAGAGTTTTCCCCTCCGTTTGCCTTTTCAGTGTCTGATTTCTCATCAGTTTGGCTATACATGGTAATAAGAGTCTGTCTCATCCATGGTAGTAATTATCTTGTGTCTGCATAGAGTTTTCCCTCCGTTTGCCTTTTCCGTGTCTGATTTCTCATCAGTTTGGCTATACATGGTAATAAGAGTCTGTCTCATCCATGGTAGTAATTATCTTGTGTCTGCATAGAGTTTTCCCTCCGTTTGCCTTTTCCGTGTCTGATTTCTCATCAGTTTGGCTATACATGGTAATAAGAGTCTGTCTCATCCATGGTAGTAATTATCCTGTGGCTGCATAGAGTTTCCCCTCCGTTTGCCTTTTCAGTGTCTGATTTCTCATCAGTTTGGCTATACATGGTAATAAGAGTCTGTCTCATCCATGGTAGTAATTATCTTGTGTCTGCATAGAGTTTCCCTTCCGTTTGCCTTTTCCGTGTCTGATTTCTCATCAGTTTGGCTATACATGGTAATAAGAGTCCGTCTCATCCATGGTAGTAATTATCCTGTGGCTGCATAGAGTTTCCCCTCCGTTTGCCTTTTCAGTGTCTGATTTCTCATCAGTTTGGCTATACATGGTAATAAGAGTCTGTCTCATCCATGGTAGTAATTATCTTGTGTCTGCATAGAGTTTCCCTTCCGTTTGCCTTTTCCGTGTCTGATTTCTCATCAGTTTGGCTATACATGGTAATAAGAGTCCGTCTCATCCATGGTAGTAATTATCCTGTGGCTGCATAGAGTTTCCCTTCCGTTTGCCTTTTCCGTGTCTGATTTCTCATCAGTTTGGCTATACATGGTAATAAGAGTCTGTCTCATCCATGGTAGTAATTATCTTGTGTCTGCATAGAGTTTTCCCTCCGTTTGCCTTTTCCGTGTCTGATTTCTCATCAGTTTGGCTATACATGGTAATAAGAGTCTGTCTCATCCATGGTAGTAATTATCCTGTGGCTGCATAGAGTTTTCCCTCCGTTTGCCTTTTCCGTGTCTGATTTCTCATCAGTTTGGCTATACATGGTAATAAGAGTCTGTCTCATCCATGGTAGTAATTATCTTGTGTCTGCATAGAGTTTTCCCTCCGTTTGCCTTTTCCGTGTCTGATTTCCCATCAGTTTGGCTATACATGGTAATAAGAGTCTGTCTCATCCATGGTAGTAATTATCTTGTGTCTGCATAGAGTTTTCCCTCCGTTTGCCTTTTCCGTGTCTGATTTCTCATCAGTTTGGCTATACATGGTAATAAGAGTCTGTCTCATCCATGGTAGTAATTATCTTGTGTCTGCATAGAGTTTCCCCTCCGTTTGCCTTTTCCGTGTCTGATTTCTCATCAGTTTGGCTATACATGGTAATAAGAGTCCGTCTCATCCATGGTAGTAATTATCTTGTGTCTGCATAGAGTTTCCCCTCCGTTTGCCTTTTCCGTGTCTGATTTCCCATCAGTTTGGCTATACATGGTAATAAGAGTCCGTCTCATCCATGGTAGTAATTATCTTGTGTCTGCATAGAGTTTTCCCTCCGTTTGCCTTTTCCGTGTCTGATTTCCCATCAGTTTGGCTATACATGGTAATAAGAGTCTGTCTCATCCATGGTAGTAATTATCCTGTGTCTGCATAGAGTTTCCCCTCCGTTTGCCTTTTCCGTGTCTGATTTCTCATCAGTTTGGCTATACATGGTAATAAGAGTCTGTCTCATCCATGGTAGTAATTATCCTGTGTCTGCATAGAGTTTCCCCTCCGTTTGCCTTTTCCGTGTCTGATTTCTCATCAGTTTGGCTATACATGGTAATAAGAGTCTGTCTCATCCATGGTAGTAATTATCTTGTGGCTGCATAGAGTTTCCCCTCCGTTTGCCTTTTCCGTGTCTGATTTCTCATCAGTTTGGCTATACATGGTAATAAGTGTCCGTCTCATCCATGGTAGTAATTATCTTGTGTTTGCATATTGTCTTTTCATGATGTGTTGCTTTTATTTCATATGGTCCATGCATGTTGTTGAAGTGCTGTCACAAAGAGTTAAATCTACTCACCTTGTGATCTAATTAATAATTCGCTCTGACTTTCTCACCCTTTTGCTTCAGGAAAGGTTTTTTCAGCCTCCAGTCTGACAACGTATACTGACCATGATTAAGGCCGGATTGGTGAAGAGCGTCAGTTGCTCGCTCTCTGGGATCTATATGTTGTCTGCATTGTACCGGTTTTCATGAATTTTTTTTTAATAAAGATGAAGTTTTATATTTTTCTACTCTGGAGAACCTTTTTTCTTCATTCTTTGGAACTTGCACGCCGAGGTGGCTCCGTGCGTGGAACTCATTCTTAGAAAGAGACTGCAAATGGTGAGCTGACTTCTCCCGTTCCCCATCCCCTTTTTCAGGGCCGGACTGATTATCTGGCAATTCGCCAGAAGGGCCTGTCTGGTTGTGGGCTGCCCTGTCTGCTAAGTTGTTATCAGAATTGGTGATCTCAAGACCCCCATACTGTTACCAGTTGTGACGGAGCACAAAGTCGCTGACTCCGTCACTTACCCCAGCAGGCAACAGGTATCATTAGAAATATTGGTCTTGTAGTAAATCTTCCTTCCTCCATCCAGGGTAATATTAGTAATATCTCCCATCTGGTGCTGTTGGAGCGCCCCGCGGGGCCTGGGGGTACTCGGTACCGAGCCCGTCGACTTCCATGGGGGACGGTGTCACGGAGGCAGCGACCTGGTCCGTGGCCCAGAGGCGTCCAGTAATAAAATAGGGGAAAGTTGTGTGGTAAAAAAATGAAAATAAATAAAGATAATGTTTATAGATGGTGAAATATGTGACGTCACCTGTGGTATTCTAGTCAGAAGTGACCAGCGCTGCGGTGTTGCCTCTCTGGGATGGATGTTGGGCGCAGCTAAGATGTTGTAGCCCTCCACAGGTAGGGCTGTAGTCCCAGGGCAAAGATGTTAAATAAGGAGATCCAAGATGGCCGCTGAGGGAGCAGGACATGTTCAACTGAGCTCCTGCTCCATCTGAAGCAATCCCCCACACCCAGCCTCGGAGCCGGCGACAAAAGGATTCCGGGACTACCAAGACCATCTAGCCTCATTAGGTCTAAAGCTCATCAGCTCACCAGCGGAGGAGTTTACATCTGGCACACGTGAGAAGCAACAGAGCGTGGAGCGGGTGCAGGGCCTGGAAGGTTGGATCCCCCCACGGCTGACCGCATGCTGCAGGAGAGCTGGAGAGAGAGAAGTGGAGCAAGCTCTTCGTGATAGCGGTGGAAGCAGATGCCTGAACGGGGAATCCCCGGAGAACTGAGGTCCAAACGAGCTGCAGACGGTGTGAAGCAGGAGATGCGGGACTGGAGTTCCCCTCCGCAGGGCCTGGCGTCCCCCTTCCCCCACAGCTGTACGCGCAGCTCACAGGCATAAGAGCTGAACTGGTTCATAAACCCCTCGTCTCTGGAGAGACTGAAGAAGCAACGCTTCCAAGAGGTGGGTGACAGGTGAAATAAGGGAGCGACAATCTGCCCTAACAATGTGGCAAGAAGTAAGCTCTGCTGAGACCCACTAGGAGGCCCTGATATAAATTCAAAGCGACTTACACCTATACAGCACCGCATAATAATAATAATACATTTTATTTTTATAGCGCCGACATATTCCGCAGCACTTTACATTTCAGAGGGGACTTGTACAGACAATAGACATTACAGCATAACAATAATCACATAGATCATAACAGATACCAAGAGGAATGAGGGCCCTGCTCGCAAGCTTACAGTCTATGAGGAAAGAGGGAGACACGAAAGGTGGGTGGTAACAATTGTCCTGATTGTATGGACCGGCCATAATGTTAAGTGTGTAACAGTACAGACACAGAGGGCTAATGGATGCATAAAGCATGTGGGGACATGATGTGGGGAACCTGGTTATGGTAAAAAGCTTATGGCTGTGCCACCCAGGGATAGATTAGGTTAATGTGTTGAGGCGATAGGCCAGTCTGAATAAATGCGTTTTCAGGGCACGCTTAAAATTTTGGGGATTGGGGACTAATCGTATAGGCATAAAGCCTATTCATCCCACAATAAGCTCTCACCCCATCCCCAAAGGGTGGATAGATATATAGTAGACTCTCTCAGACATTCTGAGTATATACCACCATCTTCCATTACTATTGGAGGCAACGCTATACGCGGCACCTCCCACCGCTTTATCAAGAATATTTCTCTGAACAATTGCTCACTCTCTCCATCCCTGACATGATTTAAGGAGCGGATAAAATGCCCGCCGAGGGGATGCATATATATTAAAAGATTAAAAGAAAAAAAAAAGTTCCATGGAGAATGAGAGTACTGGGGCTCCCATGAGTCAGGGGAAGCTGCTTACACTCTCATAAAATAATGCTCTCATAATAATGCTATCTGCTGGATAAAATGCCAAGTAGCTGGTAAATAATTATCTTTTCATGCCCTGAAGTTTACTACTACATGGGCCACAGAAAAGCCTATGAGAAAAACAGAGCGTGATCCCAATCTAGTGGTACTTCTGGAATATATTAGCTAAGAAATTTCTTTGCACTCTTGTCCCAACTCTGCTGCAAGATATCACATTTTACAGTTCTGATACCTGACCCCAGACCTCTGAATCGCACTACAATACCTGTTTTTTTTTTTGTTTCTTCAACAAAAACTGAACATGGTCAAGATTGGAAGAAGAAATAACACAGATGTCAATAGTGGGACACAAACAACTAAAAAGATGGAAAAAATTTTCACAAAACAAGGTGGACCTAAACAAGTGCCAACGCACCACAAAGACTCTGGTGATGACCTAGATTTAGATGAGTCGCAGGAAGATCCTTCTGACATTGTGGATTCAGATAAGCCAATTTCCAGAAGCTTCGTTAAAAACATCCTGTCTTCGGCCTTGGCTCCCCTAGCTAAAGATTTATCTACAATCAAAAAAGACATCCAGCAGATAGAGGGCAGAGTGGAGGAGTTGGAGGAGGCACAATCAAAGGTGTCTGCCTTTGCCGGGTAACTAAAATCAGGTCTACAACAGCAAGAAGACCATATCAATTCCCTCTATACAGCACTGGAGGACGCTGAAAACAGGAATAGAAGAAACAACCTTAGAGTCCGGGGGGTGCCGGAGGCGGCAGACCGGGAGGATGTACTAGCCATTCTTCATGAACTCTTTTTGCCCATGCTGGACCCAGATGAAAGAAAGATGTAAATCCTTGAGAGGGCACACAGTGCGCTGAAGCCCAAGCCTAAACAATCAGAATTCCCGAGGGATATAATTTGCAGAATACTGGACTTCCGTATGAAAGAGAAAATTCTTAAAAAGACAAGGGCACTAAATTCTTTGGAATACAAAGGCTCTAACATTCGTGTTTTCTAGGATCTGGTACCGTCAACCTTGTCAAAGACATACCTATTGAAACCTTTTACGGATGCCCTCAAGCAGAGACAGTTTCCCTTCCGTTGGTTTTTCCCATTTGGCCTCTTTATCACAGCGGACAGCAAAAGATTTACTGTCAAATCATCTTCTGACATGGCCAAAGTATGTACAGAACTGGACATTCAACTCGACAGGCTGCCCGATCTTCGCTTCGCCCGTACTGATTTCTGTATCCCGGACCTGTCAATGCAAGAACCCTGGAAGAGAGCGGGTGGTTCTAGAGAGCAGAGAGACAAGAAAAGACAAGCAGGAAAGCAGCAATCTTCAAGCGATTGAATGGAAGACCCTGGTCCTCTATCCTTCTATGCATTAATCTTTTAATCTAATCCATAATGACTACCAAGTTAATAAGTGGAACAAATTGAAAAATTGTTATGTTTTGACCTATTGCATTCCCTGATGGGTATTACAGTATTAATCATAATTTTACTTATTACAATGAAAGTGGTTAATTTAGGGCAACAAACCCTTTTTGTTGAACACATGTTAATGTTTTTATCTTTTACTTCTCTTTCTTCCCTCACCTACCCTCCCCATGTCCATCGGAGGATCACCTGTTATCTTTATCTGAGCCCCGACGCCCACCGACCCGATATGGCTGACCGAATGCAAGAAACGACAATAGCTTCATACAATGTAAGAGGACTGAACGCGCCAATTAAAAGAGCTCAGGTACTAGTGTGGCGCTCCTGAGGCTTCAGTCGCCACGGAGGTACTGCACCTTCTCCTAAGGTGTGGTACCCCACCATCCAGGTAAGGTGGGAACTCCTAACCACACTCCACACCTTCACCCCACAAACAGGATAGTTCAGCAGGGACACATCCATGCTTTATGCTGGAAAGGTAATAGAGTACCTTTTGTGGTCCCTGGCTTCGTAACACGAGATGTGCTGGGAGGCGGGTGGAGTAAGAATATATAAAAGAGAGGGAAAGTGTAGAATTACAAGTCAGTCTGACAGGAGGTCAGTGAGAGGAGAGTCAATCGGTGAAGAGTGAGAATCCCTGGAAGAAGAGATGGAGGAAGGAGTGCTGCAGCTGCCCCAGTGATCTGGGCCAGCTGGCACGGGAAGGAAGAGAAGGAGAAGAGATGTAGACTTGAGACTGCAGCTTCCATAAGAAAGATAGAACTGATCGGAACGAAGGAGAACAGAAGGACGGTGGGAAGTGGGTTAGAGAGATAGACAACACTTCCAGTCCAGAGCGCAAGGCCGGGGCCCGGTCCCCAAGGTTGATCGGATCCTTAATATCCAGCGACACCGGTGGAGAAGTGAGCCGCTAATGCCTTACTCCCACCATAGACTTGGGACACAACAGCAACTGAATAGAGAGCCCGGACTCTGGAGATAGAGATCCCTGATCAGGCTACAGCTGTCTGTCATACAAGTAAGGGTCTTAGGAACCCGAGACAAGAGGCACTCCAGGGAACCATGGTACTGGGGTACTTCACACTTAGAGGCGCATTAGAGGAGACATTCAGGAAGGTACATGTTGGCAGAGTGTTGGAAGGGAGAATCCTTTCTTGCCTGGAGGTTGGCTGGAGCCCTGACCTGGAGAACACGGCACGGAGGCAGGCACCTGTGTGAACTGCAGACTGTGAGTAAAGCTTTGGAACTGCACGCTCTGGTGTCCTCCAGTTATTCGAGCACCACTACACTTGGGTACCAGCATCTACACCAACTGCGCCTCTCCTCCATTACTACATCTACACTGCCCTGGGACTACAGCTCCACCTGTGGGGAGCTTTGCCATCTTTGCTGCACACACCATCAGTCCCAGAGGATCTGCATGCAGCGTAGGCCTAACACCTCACTTGCCGAACACCACAGGTGGCGTCACGAACTATTCACATAAACCATCCCCCATCATTGGGCGCCCAGGGCCACGGACCGGGTCACTGCTGCTGTGACACATCCCCCTGACACCGGCCCAGTACCGAGTACCCAACAGCCCCGGGAGGGTGACCCACTAGCACATATAAAAAAACTGGGGACTGATATAGCACTCCTACAGGAGACCCACTTTATACAGAAAAAAACCCAGAGTTTCGAGAAACATCACTACAACACATAGTTCCACTCATTTTCCTCTTCTAGGAAGGGGAGAGGGGTGGCAATTGCTCTAGCAAAAAACACACCATTTCAGTATCTCGACAGGCTCCACGATGGAGATGGTAGATATGTCTTCATAAAAGGGAAACTGGCACACAAACTAGTCATGATAGGGTGTGTATATGCCCCCAACATAAAACAAGACACCTGGTTTTCCAGAATTATGAGACAGGCAGGCCAATTTATAGAGGGTACTTTGATTTTGGGGGGAGACTTGAACGTTCCTCTTGAGCCACCAATGGATTCCTCTACTGGGAAATCTAGTGTTCCCAAGAATGTACTAACACGCATCCGAACAACCTTACATCTAAACCAACTGATTGATGCCTGGAGATTTCTCCATCCTATTGAACGAGACTTCTCACATTTCTCACAAGCACAATCGTCCTATGGTAGAATTAACTATCTCTTTGTCCCATTCCAAATATCCTCGTATCTAAAAGACACAAATAATCCCGAGCGTTCACTCCGACCACTCCTTCTTAATAAATAAACTTGTGATAGGTCATAGACCAAACAATAACCCTTGGAGGCTGAATGAAACTTTAATTGCAGATGAACCTTCCAAAAACAAAATAAAAAAGAAAATTCAGGAGTTCTTTGAGATTAATCTGAGTGACAACATCCAATTTGCAACTATTTGGGAGGCCCACAAGGCCGTAATAAGAGGTGAATTGATTTCTATGGCTTCGCATAAGAATAAAAGTAGAAAAAATAAAACTGACACTCTTTATAAAGAGATCCAAACACTAGAACGAGACCATAGAACGACACTTGACCCGAATGTTTTAAATCTGCTCTCTCAGAAGAGACAATCTCTTAGAGACTTACTAAACAAAGACTCGATAAAAATTTATACTAGATGGAAACACAGGGTATTCGCTCATGGAGACAAAATGACAAAATTTATGACATCCATGATTAAAAAACGTAAGGCTAAGTCTCTTATTCACACGGTAAAAGGTCCAGACGGAGCAAAAATTACAAGCCCAGACGAGATAGCATCAGCCTTCAGGGAATACTACTCCACCCTGTACAATTTACGGCCGGAGGAGAGCGCAGATCAATTAGAGTAAAGACAAATCAATATAAGAGATTTTCTACAAAATATAAACCTCCCTACATTATCTGAAGCACAACAACAGGAACTATCGGCCCCTTTCACGGTCGGGGATCTCCAGTCCACCCTGTCGGACTGCCCTATGGGCAAGAGCCCAGGCCCTGATGGCCTCCCGGCATCCTACTATAGGACTTTCTGAGATGCGTTGAGCCCGTATCTATTGAAGCTGTGTAATGAAGTATTAGGTGGGGCAGCTTTTGCTAGACAGACACTGGAAGCACATATCTCCTTAATACATAAAGAAGGTAGAGATCCTGAATTATGTAGTAATTACAGACCGATCTCGCTATTAAATAATGATCTAAAAATATTTTCAAAAACGATGGCCACAAGGATTAGTCTCATCCTAGACATACTCATTTCAGCCGAGCAAGTGGGTTTTGTGAAAAATAGAGAGGGGAGAGACAACTCCCTGAGAGTACTGTACCTGATGCAGCATGCACACAGCCACCACAAACCCCTAGTTTTAATGGGAGCTGACGCAGAGAAGGCGTTTGACAGGGTGGACTGGACATTCATGCGTGAGACCCTCGTGAGGTTTGGCTTTCCTCCCGTGGTCATTGATGCCATCTTTCAAATGTATAAAGCACCCTCTGCAAAAGTTAGGGTAAATGGAGATTTTTCTCCAACTGTTGAAATAAAAAACGGCACACGCCAGGGCTGCCCCCTATCACCAGCTCTATTTGTCCTGACCATCGAGACGTTAATTCAAAGCATTAGACAGCATCCAGGAATGAGGGGCGTTAAGATCTCAGATTCCTCACATGTTGTAGCGGCGTTCGCAGACGATCTTCTATTACTCCTATCAGACCCTGAGAAAGAAATTCCCGTGGTATTGGAAAGGTTCGAGGCATTCGGAGAGCTATCAAATTTTAAGATTAATCTAGAGAAATCTGAGGCGATGGGGATAAATATACGGCACACAACAATCCGAAATTTGAAAGCTAAATTGCCAATAAAATGGAACTCTAAATATATTAAATACCTAGGTATAAAACTAAGCCCACATTGGAACTCCCTTTTCTCAGTCAACTTCGCTCCCCTTCTTGATAATACTTTAGAAGCTATTAAGTCATGGAGAGTGCCCTATGTATCCTGGATAGGACGAAAGAACCTCATTAAAGGGTTCATTTTACCCAAGTACAGTTATATATCTAGAATGCTACCTATTAAAGTCCCAGACACGTTCATCCAAAAGGTCAGAACTCTTTTTGGGAAGTATATTTGCGGTGGCTTAAAACCGAGAATAAGCTATAATACACTTTCCCTACCTAAACCTAAAGGGGGCATGGGAATCCCAGACCCACAAAAATACTCTGTCGCTGCTAATTGATTGGGTGAGAGATAGTAACCACAAACTATGGACAGGGATTGTGAACGAGTCATTAACAGTACCAATCTCTGCTATTCTCCACACGTCTACGGCTCCCACAATGAGAGCTCTTTCCCCAAACACAATAACAAGAAATTTAATTAAGACTTGGGCCAGATTTTCCTCCTCACTAATGCCGCTTCCGTCACCGCTAATAAAAGTAAGAGACCTGCCTGGCCTATATCTAGACCGCCCTTTAAGGACACAGACTCTCTAGATGCTTTCACGGAAGATGGTGTAATCCTCTCTCTGCAAACTAAATTCCCACACTACCACATTATCTTTCTTCTTTACAACAGGCTCAAAAGTGCGATCAGATCATACTTACAATCAGGACTACCATATAGAGAGTTGACAGGCTTTGAAAAGATGCTGACCCAGAGGAATAAACCAAGGGGTGTGCTGGGTAAACTCTTCCAGATGCTCCTAGCTCACTCATCCTCTGCTAAACGGGCATTTATATTGAAATGGGAAAGAGACCTGGGGGTGGAATTGTGGGATTGGGAGGTGGAAAAGATATATAAAAACTCGCATGGCCCTTCTGGTTGTGTGAGGGTTCAAGAAAGCTCTTACAAGATCCTTACCAGATGGTATACCATCCCTGACACAAGGCAGATTTGGCAGCTTGATGCTTCCTCTAATTGCTGGAGATGTATCGGTGAGAGGGGATCATTTTTGCACATATGGTGGCAATGCGACAAAATTCAACCTTTCTGGAGTAAGGTACTTAAAATTACGACAAAACTTTGCCAGCTGCCAAACCCCCCATCCTTGAAATTGATATTTCTAAACTGGTCAAGTGATATTGCACAATACAAACACAAAAAGCGTCTTACGTATCTGTTGGCAGCAGCTAAAATGCTCATCCCCTTACATTGGCTATCACAGAACAGCCCCACCCTGTCAGGATGGTTACACAAGGTAAATCAGATATACCACATAGAAGAAATAATAGCTGGCACGTCATTCAAGCTAGTTAGATTCGGTTTGACCTGGGCGCCCTGGACACTCTATAGAGAAACAGACGAAGACTTAAATCTGCTAAACTCTAAGTAAACAAGATTAGTTTGCCCTAAGACCAATTATACATGAAGCAACACCAGCTGACTATCTAGATTGTCAGGGCAGAACATCTAACGACTGGACATCCCTCCTGACTAGAATTCCTTCTCCATCCTTTAACATCCCCCCTTCCTCTATCCTTCCTTTCTACCTAACTGCTGTTTTCCCCCTTGGTTTAAGACTTGTACTTCGTTGCGACTGGAATGCACATTTCTACCTGCGCTCTACGTCAAGGTCTTTCCCTTTGACTCAAGATTTCAAATATGAAAACTCGGATAGACAATGTCTGACCTGTTTAAAGATTGGGTACTTCAAGTGATATTGCTTATGATGTTAATATATGTACAGCGGACTGGTAACTCATGTAAATATTGTTACTTGATCTTTCTAGTCGCATGTATTGTTTCACCCTTTTGTTAAAACAATAAAAAGATGTTTAAAACAAAAACAAAGATGTTAAATAAATAGTAAAGATGGCTGTGAACGTTGGGGTGCAGATAAATGACAGACACAGAGAGGTGCAGTTTCTTTACCTTTTCCTGGTAATAGGTTGCAGTCCGGAGTACCACATACAGGTGATGGAAGGAGTCCGGCTCGCCTGGAGGCACTCAGGGGATCCACCTTGTCAGGTGGGGAATTATGGCCTTCCTTCTGTGCTATGTGTGTGGGTCTCTGCTGTATATAACTATGCTGCGACCCTCTATTCGTGATGGCTTCACCAACCTGTACGGCTGTCAGCGTAAGCCTATTACACGGGTACTGTTCTCTTCACCGTCGGCCCCGGGCTCCTTATCTGATGCCGTGCCCTCAGGTATTCAAGGTGCACAGGAATTTACAATCCACTGTACTTTCAGATTCGGCGATCAGGACTTACAGCTCCTGTCAGCCTAGGACTCTGATGTCCCTTTTCTCTATATTAGCGCTTCACTCAAGGGTCTGCTATATGCAGTATTTTAGCTTCCCTAGAGTCTCTCAATCTCTGCTTTTGTCCTTTCTCTCTTCACAGATCAGCTCCCTGTCTTCATCTCTCTGACAGGATCTTCTAGAAAGATCTTTTCACCTCACCTCCTCACGTTTAACTGTCATTTCTCCTCACAGCTCACAGCTGCTTTGTTTCCATGACAACTCCTCAGCTGATGCCTAGCTGACTCACCAACCCCCTCTGCTGGCCAGAATTTATAAGGCATCTCCCTTTTCTGACCTGCAGCAGGAAATTGTGATTTATTTATGCTGCCTGGCAAGGGGTCCCTTTTTGCCTCCAAGCATGACTTTACCCATTAGAGGGAGGTAATGTCACTGTGACAACCGGACTCTGGGGTGTCACACTTGGAGACGGGGACAACATGGGCCTGTATGATTGCCAATGCCAGGGCTGGATTTCAGCCCCAGTCCGTACCTGCCCTTTTTAATTTTTGGAGATAAGTGTCCACCTCCTATGGGCGTGGCTTCTGATGTTTTCCTCTCTGCTGATTGGGCCATTTATCTGCATATACAGGGTGGGGTATTAGCCCCTCCAATATAAGGGCGTTCCTGTATATTGGGCATGTTTCTGTGCTATGAAGAATCCCTTGTGCTATTGAGATGACACCTGCTTATATAATATGATGCTATTGGGGCCATATAAAGGCAGAAGTGTGGCCTGTATTGTGGGCACGGTCTTGTGCTTTTTAGATCAGCCATTGTGCTGCGGATGTTACATGCTTACACAT
Organism: Dendrobates tinctorius; assembly: GCF_039654945.1. Lineage (NCBI taxonomy): Eukaryota > Metazoa > Chordata > Amphibia > Anura > Dendrobatidae > Dendrobates > Dendrobates tinctorius. The sequence continues at coordinate 1,514,270 of NW_027362146.1, read as the reverse complement.
TAGATCTTCAGTTGCTGCAGAGAATGATAGATTTCCTTTTGGGCCTTCTGCTTTGTTATTATAGGCGTCTTGCGTTTGAGCAGTAGGTCTATATGATCGATGTCTTTTGTCTCTGATCCGTGACATCTTGTTATTTCTCTATCACTACAAGATATTAGACATACGGAGGATATATGGATGCGGCATCTTCTCTGTAACATGGAGCCACATCTGTGCTCAGTGCACATTAAGCACAAGGGGTCAGTTGTACTTTTTGCCCCACTAGCACTTTATTTCTTATGTGTTTGACAATGGCTTTTGGTGAGGAGTCCTGCTGAGGGTCAATAAGGGTCAGTGGATATGGAGCAAAGGCGCCAAATCACTACCCAGGGTGCCACCCTCCGCTGTAAGGAAGGGACATCTACATAGGGTCATGCACAACCTATCTTCCCGAGATATTTCCCCTGTGTTATTTAATTAGTGCTAAATCAATCCGTTATTATTGTATCTTGGTGACTCCAGCTGACCGGCATTACCACCACCAGACCCCCCATTACTACCACCAGACCCCCCATTACTACCACCAGACCCCCCCATTACCACCACCAGACCCCCCATTACTACCACCAGACCCCCCATTACTCCTTTACATTGGAAAGATTTTTCTTGGTTATTTCTTGTAAAATTTGATAGTTTTTAAATAATTAATAAAAGTTATTTTTTAGGGGTTCTTTTGCTGCAGTTGGTTTCCCCTGTGTCTCTGGCATCGATAGGGTCCTGGTTATCAATAGGGGGGTGACTGGAAAAAGATCTGGTCACAATCAGAAACTAAATGTATCCGACAATTAAATCCTTTACATCCCAATGGTGTAAATGAAGTTCTCAGCTTCTCCCCTTTCCTATAGGGGGTTGGTAGAATTCGTTCTCTACTTTTTTAATAAAAGTTTGACATGATTTTAATGTCTTGTTTTTCATTTCACTTTATTAAAATCTACAATTCATTTACATATATCTATGTATGGATTTATCTTTTACTCAATAAATACGGTGCACTTATCTCATTTCCACCTTGATAGTGACACTCTCTTAGGATACATTTTACTCTATGATGGCACTTTTGCACATGGCCACTAGATGGCGCTACAACATGGGGAGAATGGGAGATGGAGTATGTGAGTGACGACGGCCATTTTGCGCTTCTGCACTTTTATGGGTTCACACTTTCTTTACTTGGTGTGTACCCACAGTGTCCAGTTACATGAGGTCGTCATGGCTCACTGAGCAGTATCGCACCTAGCACATGTGGCGGCCGTGATTTCCCTGCGGTGCAGTTCATCTCTTTGTATGCTAACACATAGAACAGTCCCAGCAAAATACCCAAGATGGGGCACATTACAGAGTCTCACCCTTCCGCTGACTTACCGGGATAATAGCAGCTGTGACTTCAGATCTTCCAGGGTCACTACCTGTGGCACACACACAGAGAGGAGGTAACAACAAGCGTAGGAAGATGACAGTCCATACAAGGCCAGTTGATCCGAGGATCACAACCTGGCTACATCTTCCAGAGTCGAGTACTCCACCTGTGGCACATACACACAGAGGAGGTAACAACAAGTGTAGGAAGGTGACAGTCCATTGAGTCCATACAAGGTACAAGGCCAGTTGATCCAAAGATCACAACCTGGCTTCTCCAAATGTATCCATGGTTCAGTGATGGTCAATGGAGCAGATCTGTATTCTTCCAACCGAGGCTGAAAACCCCTAGGTTGTTTCCTGTAGCATGATAGAGCCGTGTCCCTTGTGATGTTGTGGCTTCTGTCCTGTCTCTTGTCCTTTGGATGTATAGATGTCTTGGCAGAATCTCTCTGGCTGTTTCTCTCTCTCAGTCTCTTTATACAGAGGCATGTAACCTACTTTTAGACTTAACAAGTGTCCCTCATTCAGTATTTACATAAAGGGTAAGAATGGAGATGAGATTATTATAGCATTACTTGATTATTTAAACTATTTGCATAGTTTTTCCCTCTTTGCTTTAGAAGTCAACAAACTGGCTCCATAACACAATGCATAAATAGCATATCAGCAAACATCACTAGTGATCAAGGATAAGCGCACAATAAAAGTCAATATTACCGGCTTACACAAGCAAAAGTGTTTTCTTGACCAACTAGAAATCAACACTTAAATTTAAAGCCAACATACAGATAACTTGGTTAATTAAGAAACAATGCTGTATGTCTTTAAAATGCCAAAAGTAAAAAAAAAATGTTTTTAAAAATATAAAAAAAGCCAAAAGTAAAAAAAAGTTTTAAAAAATATTTTAAAAAATATAAAAGTTCATATCGCCCCTTCAAAATAAAATAAAAAAAACAAACATACACATATTTGTTATAGCCGCAAGAATCGCCCGATCTAAAATGCAATAAAGGAAAGACCAAAAGATCGTATCTGCACCAAAATGGTCTCCATTAATAACGTCAGCTCGCCGCGCAAACAATAAGCCCTCACCCAACCCGAGATCATGAAAAATGGAGACGCGACGGGTATCGGAAAATGGTGCAATTCTTTTATAATTTACCTAATAAAGAGGAGTTATTTTTACTGATACAGCGGGTATGGAAAGTATTCAGACCCCTTTGCATTTTTAAATTGTTTCATTGCAGCCATTTGGTAAATTCAAATTCATACTATCTATTCCTGACACTGGAGTGGATTATAAACTTCCGAAGTATATAGATTGAGGTCTGGGATCTGCCAATATGTGGCTAGTTTTCTGACTGTTTCGAATAACATGATGCATGATTTTAGTTTTTTGTTTTTTTTTTCGCTTAGTCTCGCTTGAATATAGGTCAATATTAAATAGTCTCCTGATGAGTCGTCTTTGGTGAGGACGATGAAAACCGTTGAAATGAGAGGCTTGGAGAGTGTGTAAATGTCACCTCACCCTATATACTGAGACGTGGGGTACATGTTTTTTCTATTAGTCACTTTCTGACTAACCTTCAGAGGGTGAATTATGGGTATAGTTTTAAATTAGGAAAAAATAAAGTTTAGATTTATCCTTTTGTCAACAAATATAAGGAATGACAAGAGACAACTCATTTAAGAAGATTCAATTTTGGTTAAAACTACTTCAACATTATGAACATAAAATGGCTTCTCCTCTGTGTGACTGCTCTGATGGCGTTCAAGAAGCGCTTTCTGGTTAAAATGTTTCCCACATTCTGAACATATAAATGGCTTCTCCCCTGTGTGAGTTCTCTGGTGCTTAACACAATTTGATTTCTTGCTAAAACATTTCCCACATTCTGAACATGAAAATGGCTTCTCCCCTGTGTGAGTTCTCTGGTGCTTAACACAATTTGATTTCTTGCTAAAACATTTCCCACATTCTGAACATGAAAAAGGCTTCTCTCCTGTGTGAGTTCTCTGGTGCTTAACAAAATTTGATTTATTGTTAAAGCATTTCCCACATTCTGAACATGAAAAAGGCTTCTCTCCTGTGTGAGTTCTTTGGTGGATAACAAAATGTGATTTATGTACAAAACATTTCCCACATTCTGAACATGAAAATATTTTCTCCCCTGTGTGAGTTCTCTGGTGCTTAACACAATGTGATTTATTGTTAAAACATTTCCCACATTCTGAACATGAAAAAGCCTTCTCCCCTGTGTGAGTTCTCTTGTGGGTAACCAATTGTGATTTCTGTGCAAAAGATTTCCCACATTCTGAACATGAAAAAGGCTTCTCCCCGGTGTGAGTTCTCTGGTGGGTAACAAAATTTGATTTCTGTGCAAAATATTTCCCACATTCTGAACATGAAAAAGGCTTCTCCCCTGTGTGAGTTCTTTGGTGGGTAACAAATTGTGATTTATGTGCAAAACATTTCCCACATTCTGAACATGAAAAGGGCTTCTCCCCTGTCTGAGTTCTCTGGTGCTTAACACAATCTGATTTATTGCTAAAACATTTCCCACATTCTGAACATGAAAATGACTTCTTTGCTTTAGGAGAAGTTTGTTTTTTATTGCTTCTTTTGTGACTTTGATTTTCCTTAGTAGTCAGTAATGAATCAGAAGATGGGACCTGTTTCATAGGATCAGATGACAGATCTTTGCTGTGAATGGATGATGGTATATCTGGAGTAATAGCTATCACTTCAGTTGTATCTTGTAGGATCTCAAGATCATCAGATTTAAAAATTGAAGATGTCAGCTGTCCCTCTGATCTCCTGGTACAGTCATCTGCTAAGATAAAAAAAAATTATTTTTAATGAAATATTGAGTTTTATATTTTTGAACATTTCTACTTAAACTGTTCATAAAAATGGCAAGCTATGTAAAAAACTATAATTATTTACCAAGACAATGACAGTTCACAGTCTAATAGAAAACCTTGTTGGATGAACCAGTAGTGTGCGGTGTTCAACTGTTTGTTCATTCTGCCTCCCAAATATAGAATAAAACGAAACCAATCAATGTTATGTAGGCGAAAATAATACCAATTCTCATCTCACAAAAACAAGTCCCCACTCAGGTCGATCATCTGTCAATGGAAAAACAGAGGTTCCCGCACTATTAGTGGCTCAAAGGCTGCTGAAAAGCAACAAGGTTTCTATAAACCAATCCAGCAAAATCTGCTCTCACTTCGGAGTCTTGCAGTGTGCGCAAACAACATTTAGGATCCCTGTATTTAGCAATATTATAGTGAGAAGAATCCACTTAATTTGCGGTGTGTGTCTCCTGGAGCACAATCTGGGCACTATGTGCTGGGTAATAAAATGGCAAATGTGTAATTTTCACTCTCCAACATCCACTGCGTGTTAATTTCCAGAAAGTGGCTGTGGAGTCAAAATATTCACTCCTCCTAAGGATTATAACCCTCAGTGAATTAATTAATAACATGGAATCACTTTATGGGGATTTCGACTGTTCTGGTTTTCTGTCATTTAGTTATATTAGGGCTTCTGCATATGGTGTGTCCAATCTCATCTGGGATCTGTTCCTGCTGTCCAGCTGGAGTAATCTGCTCCCTACTTCAGCCAATTGGAAAGTACCACACCCTACTAAAGCGCAAAGCACATGGCCGGAATCTGCCAGATACAGCGCTGTTCTCCTCTGGTTCAGTCCTCTGTGCTCAGCTTGCGGCTTGTGTATTTGTTTCCTGCTGTGACCGTGGCCCGTTTACTGACTACTCTTGTGTCTTCTGATTCTGTATTCTGTCCTTCTGGTTCTGACCTGGCTACCTGACTATTCTTCTTGCCATCTAACACCACAGAATAGCAGGTAACACCATGGTCCAAGCCTAGGGGTCCCTGTGTAAGTCCAGATTCCATGTAATTGTGTTAAAGGGCGATGAGCAAGGCAATCCTTGGGATATGGAAAGCAGAAAAGATAGCGCCAAGCATGTTCATGGTGGACATCTTTTGATCTGCCAGTTGACCACGAATACATTGTGTCTGCAATCTATTCCAGCTAGATCTGTATTCAAATAGCTAAATGGCGCTCCTTCCCTTCTGAACACTGCCATGTGCCCAGACAGTAGTGTACAACCGTATATAGGGTATAGTGCGAAGCTGGAAAATAATTTGTAAGATCCATTTGTTTTCTATTATCCTTTGTGCAGAATTCCAAACTTACCACAACATAAAGTGACACACGTCAGATATTAATAATGGGGCCTGATTAGGAACTACTGAAATGATCAAACTCCACAGTCTCCATCAGTAATAAATGAGTAACTAGTGGTGAAACCTCTCTGGGGTAATTAGAGTATGGGTCTCGGAGACTTCACAATCTATACTATCCTAAGCTCCAATATTTTCTGTCAGATGAGTTTCAAGAAGAAATATTAGGCATTTAAAGAGAACTGTGTATAAGGCCGGTTTCACACGTCCTGATATTTCCGGTACCGGAGATGTCCATGTGTGTAATATTCGTGGCACACGTGTGACAACCGTGTGCCGCCTGTGTGCAGCATCAGTACTACATGGACGGCTGGCAGGGAAGAAGCGCTACATTAATCGCTGTTCCCCGGTGGCGGGTGCTGAAGGTGCTCTCATCATTCTCCCCTGCTCTGCCGGTGGGGAGAATGATGAGAGTTATATTAAAGTCAGAATGATGACAGCAGGTGGCGGCTTTTGGGACTATTACTCCCATCAACCTACACCTGCTGCTAAGAACAGTGACAGCAGGAGCGGATGATGGGAGTATTCCTCACCTGACACCTGTGCTATAACTAAGTAAATGACTGAAAAAACTGGCGAGGATTCCCCTGTATTTCCTATAACCAGTATGGAAAACTCACAACTGGGGGCTGCAACCCTCAGCTGTCAGCTTCAGCAAGGCTGGTTATCAAGAATAGAGGGGTCCCAACACTGTTTTTTAAATTATTTAAATAATGCTTCAGTGCTTGGAAACTGAGGCCATTAATACAAGTAGCACATTCTGTCACCTGCAACTATAATAGAAACTATTGAGAAAAGACACCGGTGGCACAAAAAACATGGCGCCTTCAGGTAAAAGACCGGAGACACTTTCCTGAAGCAGCTCTGCCCCCTGAAATAAAACTGTGTGCACATACCCTAGTTCTCCGCAAGGAGAAATGATACTTCTTGGATATCGGTCAGACGCCTCTCTCACAGCCAAACCAGATCTCACACTTTGCACTGATGAGGGGCAGTACCCCGAAACACAGTGTCTGCAAATTGAGATTCTGGCTTGGCTTTTATCCTACGTCATTTGACAAGGCTCATTAAAGGGTCAACCTTGACTTCTAGGATTGCTACCTCCAATAGGTGGCACTAGAGTTCTAGTCCTCTTCCTCTCTGAAGAGACAATTTGCATAATTAGCATACCCTAGTTACAAACACTAGGCTACAGCACCCGGCAAACGCTCAGTACATGAATCATTCTAAGGCCGGGGTCACACTAGGGTGTGTGATGCGAGAAACAACACCCGGCACTCGGACCGGAGCGTGCGGCTACATGGATTTCTAAGGGCCAATGCAGACGGCCATATGTATCCTCTGATCTGAGAGAATCGGCCAATTATACTGTACAGCTGACACTTGGATCAGGATCTGACCCGAGTGCCAGCACAGTGTGGTCCGATTGTCTAGGATGAGAAAATCAGAGAACACTGAGGCAAAGATGGAAAACAAACGCTTCTCCATTATGTCATCAGAGTGCAGTCCAATGTTTTCCACGCACTCATTGTATTGCATTACTGAGCGTGATCGGAATATCATACGTTAACAACATATAACAGATATAACATATAACGCATGTTCCAACCCCATGGATTGAGACAAACACCTTGGTCGCCTCAGAAAGACCTTTTTGAGTCAGGGCTACCATCCAAGAACAATTGAAAACCAAATTACAAGAGCCACCAGAATATCAAGGAATCACCTGCCACATTACAAAGCTAAAGAAGAGAATAACCGGGTGCCTCTAGTGGTCACCTACAACCCAAATCTGGAGGTGCTAAGGGGAGCGGCACGGAAATTACAACCTTTACTACAAAAAGATGCCCGATTACAATCCATGTTTCCAGACCCCCCACTGCTGTGTTTTAGGCAGCCCCCAAATCTAAGAAGCGTCATTGTCAGAAGCTCCCTGTCCTCTCCAACAGCTGCAGGAACCTTTCCTTGCAACCAGAAAAAATGTAAAACCTGTCCACTTATAATGACCACGGACAAGATAAAGATCCCCAACTCACATCAGGACTACAAGATCCCAGGTACTCTCACCTGCATTACATCTAATGGGGTGTACTTAATTATTTGTACTAAATGTCCAACTGGGGTCTGCATGTGAGGGAGACTTCTCATCGCCACACAATAAGAGAAAAAAGAAGGGATCTACCTGTGGCAAAACATTTTTATATCCTCGGTCATAGCACGATGGACATTAAATTACTTGTATTAAAAGGTAACTTCAACTCTCAGAGAGACAGGAGGGTCTGGGAGTATAAATTTATGACAACGTTTGACACACTCAGTGCAGGAATGAATGTGTCACATGGATTTATGTCTTTTTACATCAATTAAGGAATTTGCTCTTCAGAACTTCTGGGGTCATCACACAACACAGAACCAGACCCCAATCAGAGGGCAATAAAACCTTCACACTCCTAATCTATAAACTGTTCCAATATTTATGTTTATACCTCTCCCATAATGACAATTCTGCTAAATGTTACTTGTCTTATCTATTGCGTTATTTCTGTGTTGTTTTGTGTATAAATATGTGATTTTTCAGATGTTGTATTAGTCTAGCCTGATGAAGAGACCTGAGTAGTCTCGAAAGCTTGCAATGTGTTACCACCTTTTCAGTTAGCCATTAAAAGGTATCAACTACTGAGGACTCTCAATTCTAAATATTCTTCTATCTACTGGCTAACACGGTACAAATATATACATCTTTCCTGTAACCAAGTCAATTGAACAGTTTTGGGTGGAGGAGAATGTTGTGATCTAGAGGCAAAATGGTGATCATGGTAATACGGCCGGACTACACCACCGATAAAGCAGCCACAGCCGGTGACTGAGAGGAATCTGTGACTTCTCTGCATTCAGTGGTTCCTACTCACCTGGGTAGTCATATGTGGGAATCTCCTCTTTACACCGCTCATCATCCCTCACATATGTCTCTGTAGGATTAATAGGAGTCAGATCTTCACCCTGAAACAAATATTGTAAAAGTCACCGACAGATGGAGAAGTCCCATCTATGATCAGCTCTAATCCTGCCATCTCCACCGTTCTCATTACACAAGTATAAAACACAGAATACTGGTGGATAAAACAAGACTGAGCACAAGACCTTCACAGCCGTCTACACATCACAGGGGAGATCTCCTGACACCTTCTCTCCATCTACCTGATGATCCTGAGGAGCACTGGGATCTTCTTGTTTACAGTCCTGTGGAAGAAGAGGACGGGGACATCTCTCTGGTGTTGTCCTCTTACTGGATAGATCTGGAGGAAACACATACAGGGACTGAATTCATTCTCTACATACAGATAATTATAGGCCATGTGTATTTAGTCCTGTCTATTACCTGGTGATGTGAGGGGCTGGGGAACCTCCATTATGACGTTCTTGTACAGATATCTGTGTCCTTCTAAATACTCCCACTCCTCCATGGAGAAATAGACAGCGACATCCTGACACCTTATAGGAACCTGACACATACAATGATATCGTCATCCCCCCGATCCCTTCATAGTGTTACTGTATAATGTCCCAGCATTCCCAGCAGTGTCACCTCTCCAGTCAGCAGCTCAATCATCTTGTAGATGAGTTCTAGGATCTTCTGGTCATTGATGTCCTCATGGATCAGGGGGTGAGGTGGAGGCCCCGTGATTGGGCTCAGGGGTCTTCCCCATCCCTCAGACACAGGGTCCTGACAGCGATCACTAGAGGTCTTCTTCACCACTGTGTAATCCTGGTTATGGAGAGACACAGTAATAAATCTCACTACAGACATTTCCAGAGTCCTCACCTCTCCAGTTCTGTCCATCTGTTATTCCCATAGATAAGAATGATGTAATGTGACGTCATCAGAATCTCTCACCTCTCCAGTGAGACGGAAGAGGATCTCTAGGGTGAGGTGTAACATCCTCTCCGCCATCTTGTCTCTGTCCATATCCATCCTTGATGGGTAAATCAGGAAAATTCTCTTCTGTAGAAGATCTTCCCTGAGAGGATCCGATATTGTAGAGACCTGAATGAGAAGAAGATGATCCGATGTAACATCATAAGAATCCTGTGTAATAATACACTTACTGGAGATAATAAGGGAAACATATGAGGAGATTTATTATCTTACAGGGTTTAGTTTTCTTCCCTGACATCTACTAATAAAACCTATATATTTAGGCCACAGACAACAAGCAGTTTCCTCCTCGGAGTCGGCAGCTGAACACGTTCCTCATAGACTCATCTTCCATAACGCTAATTCTCGTCTCATTACCGACACTGGAATCGGCATTAGTAATACTGCAGGAGAGATTCATTACACGCGACATGAGAAATAACTCCTTCATGATGAGGACGACATCTTCATCTTCTACTGCGGCTCTAGAGACAGATGTGGCCAGAGTCGGTCACTGCCTCCATCCCCACCGGCCGTCTATATGAAGGTTTCCCGTCTTCCCCGCACTGGAATCTTCTCTCCCGTTAGATCTCAGCTCTGAGTCACACACAGAAGTTTGAGGCTTTTCTGGAAGAACAGGACAGGAGAGATCTGAGGCCGATGTCTCCATGTACAGGGTTACCCCTCGGGATAAGAGGCTTTTCTATCCCTTTCCCCCAATTAGAGGGGGCACCTGTGGATATCGGGGTCTTTACCGGCTGCAGTACTGGGGGGATTTACTCGGTAACGTGGACGTTGGACAAACGTCACCATCAATTCCCATCAGAGTGAAGGAACATCGCTCCTCTATTCAGCTCTATGGATCCAGGATGAAATCCACTGCGGCCCCTGCAAGAAAAGAGCGAAGTCTGGTGAGACCCCCGAGGCCGGAGATTTCTACAGCTGCTCTGTACGCACAGGACCTGTGATGAGGTCACAGGAGGGGAGGAGTCAGGGGTCACATGATCAGGGGCCTCAGTGTGGGCAGGACTCTGCTGTGCTGGTTGTCATGGTGCTGGATGAGGGGAACTTTATGTGTGGGGTCAGGAGGGGTTTACAGGGTGGATGTAGCAGAGCCGTGTGTGTACGAGGTGTACGGAGCGGAGCCGTGTGTGTACGAGGTGTAAGGAGCAGAGCCGTGTGTGTACGAGGTGTACGGAGCGGAGCCGCGTGTGTACGAGGTGTACGGAGCGGAGCCGCGTGTGTACGAGGTGTACGGAGCGGAGCCGTGTGTGTACGAGGTGTACGAGGTGTACGGAGCGGAGCCGTGTGTGTACAAGATGTACGGAGCGGAGCCGTATGTGTACGAGGTGTATGGAGCAGAGCCGTGTGTCTACGAGGTGTAAGGAGCAGAGCCGTGTGTCTACGAGGTGTAAGGAGCAGAGCCGTGTGTGTACAAGGTGTAAGGAGCAGAGCCGTGTGTGTACGAGGTGTATGGAGCAGAGCCGTGTGTGCACAAGATGTACGGAGCGGAGCCGCGTGTGTACGAGGTGTACGCAGCCGAGCCACGTGTGTACAAGGTGTACGGAGCGGAGCCGTATATGTACGAGGTGTACGGAGCGGAGCCGTATGTGTACGAGGTGTACGGAGCGGAGCCGTGTGTGTACGAGGTGTACGGAGCGGAGCCGTGTGTGTACGAGGTGTACGGAGCGGAGCCGTGTGTGTACAAGATGTACGGAGCGGAGCCGTATGTGTACGAGGTGTACGGAGCGGAGCCACGTGTGTACAAGGTGTACGGAGTGGAGCCGCATGTGTACGAGGTGTACGGAGCGGAGCCGTGTGTCTACGAGGTGTACGGAGCGGAGCCCTGTGTGTACGAGGTGTACGGAGCGGAGCCGCATGTGTACAAGGTGTACGGAGTGGAGCCGCGTGTGTACGGAGCGGAGCCGTGTGTCTACGAGGTGTACGGAGCGGACCCCTGTGTGTACGAGGTGTACGGAGCGAAGCCGCATGTGTACAAGGTGTATGGAGTGGAGCCGCGTGTGTGCGAGGTGTACGGAGCGGAGCCACGTGTGTACAGAACAGAGCAGTGTGTGTACGAGGTGTGCTCTGTATACACCCATATACCCCCAGCTTCGGTCGCAGACGCCTCTGTGTACGCTGTATACACCCGTGTACCCCCAGCTTCAGTCGCAGACCCCTCAGTGTACGCTGTATACACCTGTATACCCCCAACTTCGGACACGGGCACCTCTGTGTACGCTGTATACACCCGTATACCCCCAGCTTTGGTCGCAGACCCCTGTGTACACGATTCAAGATTCAAGGAAGCTTTATTGGCAGGACTAAATACACATTAGTTTTGCCAAAGCAAGTGTACAAAAGGGAATAGGGATAGGGACTGTAGGGATCTTGGGTAGGGGTTGTAGGAAAGGTGGATGGGGGCAGATCTAGGATGGGGCTATAGAAGTCCATGGCATAGGGAAGGTGAATGGGGGGCATGGGGCAGATCCAGGGTAGGGGCTATAGAAGTCCATGGCATATCATAGTTCTCTTTCTCGCAGTCTATGACATTCGCTCACATATTGCCCTGCTATCTCCACTGCTCTCTCTTCTCCCCCAGCAGGATATATGTTTTCTCTTCCTCCTTCATGGTGATGAAATCTGGGAAGAGATGTGAGAGTCTCCTGAAGTGAGTGTCCCTCACTGCTGAGTACTTGGAGCAGTGTAGCAGGAAGTGGGTCTCATCCTCCAGGGCCTCCTGGTCACAGTGTTGGCACAGTCTTTCCTCCCTGTGTTTAAAGATCTGCCTGTGTTGGCCGGATTCGATGGCCAGACTGTGGGCACTGAGTCTATACCGGCTCAGGATCTTGTGGTCTCTGGGGTCCGGGAGTTTCTCCAGATATGGGGCCAGTCTGTAGTCTCTCTGTAGACTCTGGTGCATGGTCAGTTTCTGTGAGCTGATAATGTCGTTCTTCCAGTCACTTGCGTACCTCTCCTGGCCTTCGTCTACCATCTTCCTGATTCCGGCTTTTGTTAGGTTGCTGTGATTGGTGTTCTGGTCAGGTTGGGTTTGGGTGAGCTGTTCCGAGGGTCCTGGTTTTTCTGTTTCACCGACGTGTCAGGGCTTTATGGTGATGGGAGCTTGGATTGCTCCTTTGTAGGTGAGCCCGGAATGACAGTGCCCTCTTTAGAACCGTTAGGTGTAGAGGGAATCTGCCCAGCTCGGCCCAGCAAGCACTGTTGGAGGTGCTCCGATGGACTTGGAGAAGGTGATTGCAGAATTCCAGGTGGAATATTTCTGTTGGGCTGGAATCCCACCTTGACCAGTCTGGGTAGGTGTGAGGGCCACAGACTTTGCTGCCATACAGGAGGATTGGGGCGATGATAGAGTCGAAGATTTTTAACCAGAGCCTCACTGGTGGCTTCATATGGTAGAGTTTCCTTCGGATGGCATAGAAGGTTTTGCAGGCCTTGTCTTTCAGGGTCTCTATGGCTTGTTTGAAGCTCCCTGACCGGTGAATCTCTAGGCCCAGGTAGGTATATTTGTCCATTCCTGTAAGGGCGCAGTTGTTGAGGAAAAATGAAGGGTGCTGGTCTGATTTTCTCTTTCTCTTCTGGAACACCATGATGTTGGTTTTCTTTGCGTTGATCAGTAGTGCTCAGGTGGAGCTGAATTTCTCTAAGATTTTCAGGTTTTCTTGGAGACCTTTCTCGGTTGGTGACAGAAGCAGCAGGTCATCTGCATACGGCAGGAATTTCACCTGCACGTCGAGGAGGGTTAGATCTGGTGCTGTGGAAGATTCCAGAGTGGTAGCCAGCTCGTTGATGTAAATGTTGAAGAGCGTTGGGCTTAGGCTACAGCCTTGTCTGACTCCACGGCTCTGCTGGAAATAGGCCGTTCTTCTACCGTTCACACTCACACTGCAGAGGTTCTCGGTGTAGGAGCTTTTGATAACATCGTAGGTCTTTCCTCCTATTCCGCTCTCCAGCAGTTTCAGGAATAAGCCTGGGTGCCACACCGAATCAAAGGTCTTTTTAAAGTCTACGAAACAGGCATATATCTTCCCGTTCTTTGTATTGTGGAAGTGTCTCTGAATGAGGCTGTGCAGGGTATAGATGTGGTCGGTAGTGCGGTGGTTTGGCATGAACCCTGCTTGGCTCTTGCTGAGGACGTTGTGCTCGGTGAGGAAACTGAGGATCCTCTTGTTCAGGATGCTGTTGAACAGTTTTCCCAGGTTGCTGCTGACACATATTCCTCTGTAGTTGGCAGGGTCATACCTGTCCCCATTCTTGTGGATGGGTGTGATGAGGCCTTGGTTCCAGGTACGAGGGAAGTAGCCGGCACTTAGCACAATATTGAAGAGTTTAACCATTGCGGCCTGTATTTCTGGTGGGCTGTACTTCAGCATTTCTGGTAGGATTCCATCCAGGCCACTGGCTTTTCTACATCTTATGGAAGAGATTCTCTCTGCTACTTCCTGTAATGTAATAGGTGTATCCACGGGGTTTTGGAAATTTTTTACTTTTTCCTCCATTGCTTTTAGTTTTGCCATTATGCTTTCCTGTTCTTGGCTTAGTTCTTCCTTTGGAATGTCATTATAGAGGTCTCTGAAGTACTGGAGACAGATGTTGCCATTTTGGATATTGATGTTGCTTTTTCTTGTCGTTTGTGCCCATGTGGTTCCATAGTTCCCAGAAGGAGTTGTCTTGGAGGGCATCTTGGAGTTGGTTGAGCTTGATAGAGATGTATCTCTGCTTCTTCCTCCTGAGGATGGTTTTGTACTACCTTTGTATGGTTTCATAGGCTTCCCTCAGACCCGGGTGGTTGGGGTCTCTGTGTTTCTTGTTTGAGGCTGTTCTCAGGGTCTTCCGTACGGCTTTACATTCTCTGTAAACCATCCATTGATTTGTTTTTATTTTGGTCTCTTGTAGTTGACTTTTTTAAGGTCGGACAGTCTGGCCATTGCATAGAATATATTGTTGAGGTCTTTGGCAGCTTGACTCACTCCCTTTGGGTTAGGCTGGTACTCGTAGTTGTAGAAGTGGTGGAGCATCCGCTGTATTTCAGGTCTGCTGGGAGCCTCTTTATACTTTACTGCTGACATTTTGTGCCATTTTTTAGGATGGAGGCCGGGTGAAGCGGCCACTCTGCTGTGGCTTTTGAGTGGATGGTTTCTCTGTAGATTTCAGGTACAGAAGAAGTTGGCTGTGGTCTGACAGGTGCGTTTGTGGGGAGACTATGAAGGCGCTGATATTTACCAGGTTCATATCTGTAATGGCATAATCTACTACACTTCTCCCTACATGGTAGTTTAGTTTACACCTCCCTAAGGAGACCCCTTTGGTTCGTCCATTAAGAATATGAATTCCTAAACTTCTACATACGTTCAGGAGCTTTTTACCACTTTTGTTGACTGTACTGTCATAGATGTTTCTCTCTGTGACTACTGAGTCTTGGCCGTCATTCTCTGCTCCAAATATGTAGATGTTCCCATCCGTGGTCAGGAAGTCGTTTTCTCTCCCTGTTCTTGCATTGAGGTCTCCAAAGATGAGAACTTTGCCCAGGCCTTGATAGTGGGCGGCTTCTCTTTGTTGGATCTCGAAGCAGTCTGGATTGAAGTAGGGTGACTCTGGTGGTGGTATATAGGTGGCGCAGAGGTGGACATCAGACTGAGAGGTGTGGATGGAGCTGCTGATCCTGATCCATATGTGGCTGCCTCCTCTCTTCACCGGTTTGATGTACTGGTGGAGCTCCTCTTTATACCAGATCAGTATTCCTCCTGAGCTCTGGCCCTGTTTGATGTTTTTATTTTTCAGGGCAGGGACAGAGATTTCCCTGTATCCGATGAGCACCAGAGATTCGTTTTCGGCTCTGGTCCATGTTTCCAGGAGGATCTGAATGTCTATATTTCTCAGTCTTTGTATAAAGTCAGGGTCATTTGTTTTACATCCAAAGGTCGAGGTGTTGAGACCCTGAATATTCCAGCTGCTGATTGTAAGTGAAGTCATGTTTCTATATATCTTGGGTGTATATACCTTGTAATGAGTATGGCTGTGTAGATCAAACTGGATTTCTGACTGTTCTGTAGATGTGCTTGGTTGCATCCAGTCACATTAGTTTCCTGCATAGTGCACTGAGCAGGGTCTTTATCTCATCCATATCTCTGCTCTGCATGTATCTGTGTGAGGTCGGTGGACCCCTCCGTGGTGGTCTCCTCCTCTGATGGTCTGATTTTGGGTGAAGAGCTTTGTTTCCTGCTTCTGGAGATAGGATTGGGGTTTTCTGCCTTTTTATTGTTGGGGGTCTTTCAGTGTGATTATGGTCACTGTTGAGTCCAGGCCTCGGTCCTCTGTTTAGTACAATGTATTTCAGCTCTTTGGCCAGGAGGCTGACCCCTTGTTTGTTGAGGTGTTTATTATCATACAGGTGATGGTGGTTTATGGAAAGGTGTTGTGCCAGGGTCACGTTTGGGACAGTCTTGACCCTTTCTGTCAGTTCCATATTGATACTTTGGGTGGTTTGCCTGGATATATCCTTTGTTGGGAGCAGAGATGACAGAATGATTTTGCTGTCTGGGAATTTTAGTTTTGCTGTCTTTGCTAATTGGATAAGTTGTCCTGCGATCTGCTGGTGCTGGTCTGGCAGGTTGTTTGTATGATAATATGGTTTGGGTTGGTAAACCGCGGATTACTGATGACCTCTGTCACCTGTTCAATAGTTGCACAGTGAACTTTTCAGACCCGTTTTCCTGGGAATAGCCATCGTGTATTTAGGTACTTCCCATTTGAGTCCATTATTAGGACAATGTCAGGACTTTGTGATGTCTGGGGTGGGTTAAGTGGCCGCTGATGGGGGTCTGTGATGCTGGCTTTGCTGGTGGTTGGTTCTCTTCTCTTTTCTATCTCTCTCGTTTCTGGTTCACTTTTATTGGTTTCAGGATTGGTCGTATTGGTTATTGTTGTGCTGTTATTTGGCATCTTCACATTCTGGTCAGTGGAGGCCATGTTGTCTGCTCTCTGGCTTGCTTCCTTTGCCCCCTGCTGGGTCAGATGGTGAGGGGTCTGTGTTTTTAGTTCTGCGATCTCCTTTCTGAGTCTCTCATTGTCATTTTGTAATTCATGCATTTCTTCTCTTATCTTCTGTAGAGCTGACTTGTACTCACATTTCAGTTTATTGATCTCACTTGTTACTTGGTCATTTGCATTTCTATGCGAGTTTCTTTGAAGCTCTTCCCTAATTTGGACCAGTTCTCTTTCTAATTGGGATAGGCAGTCTCTGATGGCCTCAGGGGAGAGGTATGAAGAGTTGGGGGTTGAGGAGCTGAACCTAGAGGTCTCTGTAGAGATGTAAGCATTAGAAGTGGCCTCTAGGGGTTGTTTTTTAAAGATTTGTGCCTGTTCTCTGATATGAGTAAAATGGTTTTCAAACTGCTGCAGATTGTCCTCGTCCCTTGCACCATGACATTGTTGTATAGGCTTATGGTAAGTGAGTTGGTGTCATCATCTGCTTGGCTTCTGATTTTAATCTGCCGGCCATTATTAGTGTTGCACTTAAATATATATTTATAATGTTTGCACAGGGTGGTGTGCCAGGCTGAGAGTTGATCTGTGTAGAATAGCAGGTTGTTTTTTCTTTTATCTTCCTCTTTGGTGTAATCAGCAATAAGAGTTTCTGGTTTCTCTCTGATTGTGATTCCTTTCCTGGCTTTACTGCTCCTCTGCCCATGTGGTGTCTCCATGTCTGACCCCCAGGTGTCCTGTGTCTCCAGCTCTGTGCTTTGCTCATTTACTCCTTCTAAATTTGGGTTTTCCATTTTTGTGGTTATATAGTAATTATAATCCTTATTTCTAAGAGGGTTAATTTGTAAGACGTCTATAGGTTGTTTGGGGTTGCAGGATGGTCCTACCTTTGGATGCTCAGGTCTCTGGATGTCCGATGAATGCTGCCTGTTGTTTGCAGTCTGTCCTCCAAGAGATTCTTGCTTGGTCCTTTAAATCCTCAATTTCTTCCTCTTTCATAAATAACCTAAATTGCATATCAGACCAGATCCCTTTTCTGTTCCACGGAGTTGATTTTTTCCAGGTTTTGTCTTACAGTTGGCTCATTACAAGGTATAACAAGAAAACACAGAATGACAGATTTGCAAAAATACTCTGCAATAAAAAATGGCAGTAATCAGCAAGTGCTGGATAACAAATACAGGGTATATAATTGATACTTTTTCTGCGCAAAAAAAGTACATCAAGCTGCTCCACCACGTCAAGGTAACCCTTATCGAAGCAGTCCCTATCTAATGCATTAAAAATCTGAACATGTGAACAGTGTCTAATATGAAAAGGATTCAGACAGGCCACTCCCTAATATGGGCTTGTGGCCTGAGACAGCTCTTATTTGCACGTCACACAAGAGAGGGGTGGGGTCTCCCAAACCATGCAAAGCAAGGAAAAAAGCAGATTAAAAACACAAATGTGACATGCACAATTGTGAACACGTCGATCAGACAATGCTCACACCACCCACTAACTGAGATACAACAAGAAAACACAGAATGACAGATTTGAAAAAATACTCTGCAATAAAAAATGGCAGTAATCAGCAATTGCTGGATAACAAATACAGGGTATTAGTTGATCCTTTTTTTGCGCAAAAAAATGTACATCAAGCTGCTCCACCACGTCAAGGTAAGGCTAGTTTCACATTAGCGTTTTTTTGCGCAGCGCATCGGGCGCATAAAAAACGCAAAGAAAAACGCAAAACAAATGCGCGTTTTTTTAACGTCATGCGCACGCTGATGTGTAAAAAAAACGCAGCGTTGTTTGCGTTTTACATGCGTTTTTTGCATGCGTTGGCGTTTTTTATGCGCATGCGTTTTTAAGTGTGACGTTTTTTCCATTGTCTAGAGAACATTCTAGACTTGTTTAACTCAAAAACGCATGCGCAAAAAAACGCAAGCGTGCGCAAGACCATGCGCACGCATGCGTTCCCATAGGCTCCAATGTGGTGTTTTTGCGCATTCCGTGCGCAAGCGTGCGCATGCGTTTTTTTGACGAGACAGGGCGGAACCAAAAATGCAACATGTTGCGTCTGGCGCGCCTGGCGCAAAAGACAAAAAAACGCATGCGCACGAAAACGCAAGTATGCGCAAGACCATGCGCACGTCATGTTAAGTATAGGTGCGCAGTGCGCATGCGCACGGGTGCGCACGATGCGCTGCGCACAAAAGCGCTAATGTGAAACCAGCCTAACCCCTATCGAAGCAGTGCCTATCTAATGTATTAAAAACCTGAACATGTGAACAGTGTCTAATATGAACAGGATTCAGACAGGCCGCTCCCTAGTATGGGCTTGTGGTCTGAGACAGCTCTTATGTGCACGTCACACAAGAGAGGGGTGGGGTTTCCCAAACCATGCAAAGCAAGGAAAATACGGATTAAAAATACAAATGTGACATGCACAATTGTGAACACGTTGATCAGACAATGCTCACACCACCCACTGAGATACAACAAGAAAACACAGAATGACAGATTTGCAAAAATACGCTGCAATAAAAAATGGCAGTAATCAGCAAGTGCTGGATAACAAATACAGGGTATTTAGTTGATACTTTTTTTGCGCAAAAAAATGTACATCAAGCTGCTCCACCACGTCAAGGTAACCTGTTATGAATGAGTCACCGGAGGAGGAAAAAACAAAAATGCAAGCTAAGTCCAGAAAACCAGAGAGGTTGGTAGCTAGCGGACTGCAGACCCCTGATCCTATTCACAACAACTAACAGTAGCCGTGGAGCGTTCCAACGGTGGTCCTAGACGCCTCTTCACAGCCAGAGAACTAAATAAGCCTAAAGAAAGAAAGGGGAAATCTAAACTGCCCCAGAGCAGACCCCAAAGCAATAGACAGCCCCCAACATGTATTGTCGGTGAAAACAGATGAAAACACAAACACAGATAGAAAGGCAGAGCAAACTATGGGGCCCAACTAACTAGATAGGAAAGGACAGAAAAGATGCTGGCTGCAATCTGCAAAACCCTACCAAAAATGTCTCAACATGTCTGATAGGAAAAACGGCCCTGAAGTCACTAGACTTCAAAATCCCTATATCAGCACTCCGATATATTCTGAAGACAGAGCAAAAGAGTTTTAACCAATCAGGGACAAAAATGGAAATTCAGCAGGGCCCCAGTCGGGGCTGGCAGAACACAAAACTAAGCAAATCAGACAAAATCTTATGGAACAATAACAGAGCAAAACTTAGCTTTAGAAGACAGGAACTGAACTGGAGGCCAGAGCTCAGAGCGGAGAAATCACCAGCAACCCTACAGGGCGTCGGCTGCCTTATATCCACTCAGAGATTCCGGATGTCCAATCGCAATCCACCTGTTCAGGTGACAGGTTTCTCCCATCCAAATCAGTTTCACCACCTCCTTTCACCAGCAGAGGGAGTTCATCGGACATCAAAGGTGAACGAGAAAATGAGCTCACAACAGTACCTCCCCCTTGAGGAGGGGTCACCGAACCCTCATCCACGCCACCAGGCCGATTAGGATGGGCCCGATGAAAAGCAAGAACCAATCTTTCGACATGAATATCAGATGCAGAGACCCAAGAATTATCCTCCTGGACATAACCCTTCCACTTAACCAAATACTGGAGTCTCCGTCTAGCCAGACGATAATCCAGTATCTTCTCAACCTCATATTCCACATTACCTTCAACCAATACAGGGTCAGGAGGTGCCACCACAGGAACTACTGGCTCAACAAACATCTTCAACAGAGACTTATGAAACACGTTATGGATCTTAAATGTAACAGGAAGAGCCAATCGAAAAAAAGACCGGATTAAGAATCTCCAAAATCTTGTAAGGTCCAATAAATCTAGGTTTAAACTTTGGAGAAGCCACCTTCATAGAGATATTCTTTGATGACAACCAAACCATATCACCCACCTTAAACCGGGGACCAATGGTCCTATGCCGGTTGGAAAACCGCTGGGCCTTTTCCTGGGAGAGAGACAACTTATCCACCACTTGGTCCCAAATCTGGTGCATTCTCTCCACCACAGTGTCAACACCTGGGCAGGCAGAAGACTCCACCTGCCCTGAAGAGAATCGAGGATGAAACCCAAAGTTACAAAAAAAAGGTGACATCAAAGTGGCAGAACTAGCTCTATTATTTAAAGCAAATTCGGCCAAGGGCAAAAATGAGACCCAATCATCCTGATCGGCAGAGATAAAACATCTCAAATAAGACTCCAAAGTCTGGTTTGTTCTCTCCGTCTGCCCATTGGTCTGAGGGTGAAACGCAGAGGAGGACAACTGAATTCCCAGCTTGGAACAAAAAGTCCTCCAAAATCTAGAGACAAACTGAACTCCTGTGTCAGATACAATGTTCTCAGGAATCCCATGCAAGAGAACCACCTGTTGCGAAAACAAGGGCACCAACTCTGAGGAAGATGGCAACTTAGGGAGTGGTACAAGATGGACCATCTTAGAGAATCTACCACAAATCACCCAGATAACAGTCATTCTCTGAGAGACAGGCAGATCAGAAATAAAATCCATTGAAATATGGGTCCATGGCCTCCTGGGCACCGGCAAAGGCATCAACAACCCACTAGAGTGAGAAAAAGGTTTAGACCGGGAGCAAGTCCCACAGGACTGCACATAATTCCTGACATCACGAGATAAGGCGGGCCACCAAAAAGACCGACTCATCAAATCTTTAGTACCAAAAATACCTGGATGACCAGCCAATGCGGAGCAATGAACTTCAGACATTACTCTCTTCCTCCACTGGTCAGGAACATACAATTTTCCAATGGGACAACGCTCAGGTTTGTCCTCCTGAAACTCTTTCAGAGCACGTCTCAAATCGGGCGAGATGGCAGAAAGAACTACCCCCTCACCTAAGTTGGTAGCAGGCTTGGTCACAATAGGAGAATCAGCAAAAAAACTCCTAGAGAGGGTGTCTGCCTTGACATTCTTAGTGCCCGGAAGAAAAGAGACCACAAAATCAAAACGTGTGAAAAACAAGGCCCACCTAGCCGGTCTAGGATTCAAGCGTTTGGCCGACTCAAGGTAAATCAAATTCTTTTGGTCAGTCAGGACCACGACTTGATGTCTAGCTCCCTCCAACCAATGTCTCCACTCCTCAAATGCCCATTTTATGGCTAACAGTTCCCGATTCCCCACATCATAGTTGCGTTCAGATGGGGAGAACTTTCGGGAAAAGAAAGCACAGGGATTCATTTTAGATGTTACCGGATCTTTTTGGGACAAAACAGCTCCTGCACCAATCTCAGAAGCGTCCACCTCTACCTGAAACGGGAGTGAGACATCAGGTTGCCGCAAAACCGGAGCAGAAGTGAACCTCCGCTTCAGCTCCTGAAAGGAAGAAACAGCCTCTGGAGACCAAATCAGCACATCAGCACCCTTCTTAGTCAAATCAGTCAATGGTTTGGCAATACCAGAAAAATTAGCTATAAATTTACGATAAAAATTAGCAAAACCCAAAAACTTCTGGAGGGCCTTCAAAGAAGTGGGCTGAACCCAATCATAAATGGCCTGTACCTTGGCCAGGTCCATTTCAATAGTTGATGGAGACAAAATAAATCCCAAAAATGAAATCCTCTGTACACCAAAAAGGCATTTCGACCCCTTAACATACAGGGAATTCTCCCTCAAAATCCGGAACACAGTCCGAACATGTTCCACATGAGAGTCCCAATCCCTGGAAAAGATCAAAATATCATCCAGATAGATGATCAAAAATGTATCCACAAAGTCCCGGAAAATATAATTCATGAAGCACTGGAAGACAGAAGGGGCATTAGTGAGCCCAAAAGGCATCACCAGGTACTCAAAATGTCCCTCCGGAGTATTAAACGCCGTCTTCCATTCATCCCCATGCTTAATGCGAATAAGATTATACGCCCCCCCTGAGGTCAAGCTTGGTAAACCAGCAAGCACCTTTAACTCTGGAGAATAGATCAGAAATCAGGGGTAACGGATACTGATATTTAACAGTAATTTTGTTGAGGGAACGATAGTCAATACAAGGCCTTAATGAACCATCTTTCTTGGCCACGAAAAAAAAAACAGCACCCAAGAGTGAAGAGGATGGTCTAATATGACCCCTCTCCAATGACTCCTTAATATAAGATCGCATAGCCTCGTGCTCGGGTACAGATAAATTGAAAAGTCGACCCTTGGGAAATTTACACCCAGGGCTCAGCTCAATTGCACAGTCATAACTCCTATGAGGAGGCAAAGACGCAGACTCATTCTCACTAAATACATCATAAAAGTCCGCCAAATAGTCAGGAACATCATGCGACTGGGGAGAGGTGGAGAAAACAGGAGTGTCACTAAGGGCACACCGACAACCCCAACTCACCACAGACACAGATTTCCAATCCAAAACTGGATTATGGATTTGCAACCAGGGAAATCCCAGAACAATGGTATCATGCAAATTATGCAACACCAAAAATCTGCAATTTTCTTGATGGTCTGGGGCGACCCGCATTACCACCTGGGTCCAAAACTGAGGTTTATTCTTCGACAAAGGAGTAGCATCAATACCCCTCAAAGGGATAGGCGTCCGTAGAGGTGTCATAGGAAACCCACAACGTTTAGCAAAATCCAAGTCCATCAGGTTCAGAACCGCTCCTGAATCCACAAAAGCCTTGGCGGAAAATGTGGACAGGGAGCAGATCAGAGTAATTGCCAGAAGAAACTTAGGTTGTACACCACCCACAGCAAATGTGTGTGCAAAACGTTTCTCTCATTTAGGGCAGACAGAAATATTATGAGAGGCATCTCCACAGAAAAAACACAGCTTATTACGCCTTCTGAACTCCTGACGTTGCGCCCTAGACAAAACTCTATCACATTGCATAGGTTCACACATTTGTTCAACAGGTGGCAACATTTCTCGTGTAATTTTACGTTCACGTAAACGCCGATCAACCTGAATGGCTAATGACATAGAATCATCAAGACCTGAGGGAACAGGAAATCCCACCATAGTATCTTTTACGGTTTCTGACAAACCCTTCCGAAAGAGAGCTGCCAAGGCACCATCATTCCAGGTAGTAAGGACCGCCCACTTTCGGAATTTTTGACAGTACAACTGCAGAATCCTGACCCTGGCTCAATGCCAACAGGACTTTTTCAGCTTGATCAATAGCATTAGGTTCATCATACAACAACCCCAAGGCTTGAAAAAATGCATCCACATTAGTTAGAATAGGATCATCAGGTGTCAAAGAAAACATCCAATCCTGGGGATCGCCGCGCAGCAAAGAGATGACAATTTTAACCTGCTGCACAGAGCTCCCCGATAAGCTAGGCTTCAAGGCAAGAAATAATTTACAATTATTCTTAAATTTCAAAAATTTAGACCGATCCCCAAAAAACACATCAGGAGTAGGGATCTTTGGTTCAGCAGCATGTGAATGAGCAAGATAGGCGGAAATTCCCCGCACTTCAGCAGCGAGCTGCTCCACACGATCAGACAATTGCTTAATCTCCATTAAGAAAAAATTACTCCTACAGCCCCAGAGAAAAAGAGGAAAAAATATACATTAGAAAAAAAAAACAATTCTGACTTTTTGTTTTTTTTTTTTTACAATTCTTTCCTGCTATTGAGTACCCTAGAATCTGCGGTATGGCTGGTGATTCTGTTATTTTGAGTCACCAGAGGAGGAAAAAACAAAAATGCAAGCTAAGTCCAGAAAACCAGAGAGGTTGGTAGCTAGCGGATTGCAGACCCCTGATCCTATTCACAACTAACAGTAGCCGTGGAGCGATCCTATGGTGGTCCTAGACGCCTCTTCACAGCCGGAGAACTAAATAAGCCTAAAGAAAGAAAGGGGAAATCTAAACTGCCCCAGAGCAGACCCCAAAGCAATAGACAGCCCCCAACATGTATTGTCGGTGAAAACAGATGAAAACACAAACACAGACAGAAAGACAGGCAGAGCAAACGATGGGGCCCAACTAACTAGATAGGAAAGGACAGAAAAAACCCTACCAAAAATGTCCCAACACGTCTGATAGGAAAAACGGCCCTGAAGACACTAGACTTCAAAATCCCTATGTCAGCACTCCGATATATTCTGAAGACAGAGCAAAAGAGATTTAACCGATCAGGGACAAAAATGGAAATTCAGCAGAGCCCCAGCCGGGGCTGGCAGAACACAAAACTAAGCAAATCAGACAAAATCTCATGGAACAATAACAGAGCAAAACTTAGCTTTAGAAGACAGGAACTGAACTGGAGGCCAGAGCTCAGAGTGGAGAAATCACCAGCAACCCTACAGGGCGTCGGCAGCCTTATATCCACTCAGAGATTCCAGATGTCCAATCGCAATCCCCCTGTTCAGGTGACAGGTTTCTCCCATCCAAATCAGTTTCACCACCTCCTTTCACCAGCAGAGGGAGTTCATTGGACATCAAAGGTGAATGAGAAAATGAGCTCACAACAGTAACTCCTATTGAAGCAGTCCCTATCTAATGTATTAAAAACCTGAACATGTGAACAGTGTCTAATATGAACAGGATTCAGACAGGCCACTCCCTAGTATGGGCTTGTGGTCTGAGACAGCTCTTATGTGCACGTCACACAAGAGAGGGGTGGGGTCTCCCAAACCATGCAAAGCAAGGAAAAAAACGGATTAAAAACACAAATGTGACATGCACAATTGTGAACACGGCGATCACATGCGGCTCCGCTCCGTACACCTCGTACTGTACACATGCGGCTCCGCTCCGTATACCTCGTACACACGTGGCTCTGCTCCGTACACCTCGTACACACAAGGCTCGGCTCCGTACACCTCGTACACACGCGGTTCGGCTCCGTACACCTCGTACACACGCGGCTCCGCTCCGTACACCTCGTACACGCGGCTCCGCTCCTTACACCTCTTACACACGCGGCTCCGCTCCGTACACCTCTTACACACGCGGCTCCGCTCCGTACACCTCTTACACACGCGGCTCCGCTCCGTACACCTCGTACACACGCGGCTACGCTACGTACACCTCGTACACACGCGGCTCCGCTCCGTACACCTCGTACTGTACACATGCGGCTCCGCTCCGTATACCTCGTACACACGTGGCTCTGCTCCGAACACCTCGTACACACGCGGCTCGTCTCCGTACACCTCGTACACACGCGGCTCGTCTCCGTACACCTCGTACACACGCGGCTCGTCTCCGTACACCTCGTACACACGCGGCTCGTCTCCGTACACCTCGTACACACGCGGCTCGTCTCCGTACACCTCGCACACACGCGGCTCGTCTCCGTACACCTCGTACACACGCGGCTCGTCTCCGTACACCTCGTACACACGCGGCTCGTCTCCGTACACCTCGTACACACGCGGCTCGTCTCCGTACACCTCGTACACACGCGGCTCGTCTCCGTACACCTCGTACACACGCGGCTCGTCTCCGTACACCTCGTACACACGCGGCTCGTCTCCGTACACCTCGTACACACGCGGCTCGTCTCCGTACACCTCGTACACACGCGGCTCGTCTCCGTACACCTCGTACAAACGAGGCTCCGCTCCGTACACCTCGTACACACGCGGCTCCGCTCCGTACACCTCGTACACACGCGGCTCCGCTCCGTACACCTCGTACACACGCGGCTCCGCTCCGTACACCTCGTACACACGCGGCTCCGCTCCGTACAATTCGTACACACGCGGCTCCGCTCCGTACACCTCGTACACACGCGGCTCCGCTCCGTACACCTCGTACACACGCGGCTCCGCTCCGTACACCTCGTACACACGCGGCTTCGCTCCGTACACCTCGTACACACGCGGCTCCGCTCCTTAATCCTCTTACACATGCGGCTCCGCTCCGTACACCTCGTACACACACGGCTCCGCTCCGTACACCTCGTACACACACGGCTCCGCTCCGTACACCTCGTACACACAGGGCTCCGCTCCGTACACCTCGTACACACGGCTCCTCTCCGTACACCTCGTACACACACGGCTCCGCTCCGTACACCGCATACACACGCGGCTCCGCTCCGTATACACACGGCTCCGCTCCGTACACCTCGTACACACGCGGCTCCGCTCCGTACACCTCGTACACACGCGGCTCCGCTCCGTACACCTCGTACACACGCGGCTCCGCTCCGTACACCTCGTACACACGCGGCTCCGCTCCGTACACCTCGTACACACGCGGCTCCGCTCCGTACACCTCGTACACACGCGGCTCCGCTCCGTACACCTCGTACACACGCGGCTCCGCTCCGTACACCTCGTACACACGCGGCTCCGCTCCGTACACCTCGTACACACGCGGCTCCGCTCCGTACACCTCGTACACACACGGCTCCGCTCCGTACACCTCGTACACACAGGGCTCCGCTCCGTACACCTCGTACACACGGCTCCTCTCCGTACACCTCGTACACACACGGCTCCGCTCCGTACACCTCATACACACGCGGCTCCGCTCCGTATACACACGGCTCCGCTCCGTACACCTCGTACACACACGGCTCCGCTCCGTACACCTCTTACACATGCGGCTCCGCGCCGTACACCTCGTACACACACGGCTCCGCTCTGTACACCTTGTACACACACGGCTCCGCTCCGTACACCTCGTACACACAGGGCTCTGCTCCGTACACCTCGTACACACGGCTCCTCTCCGTACACCTCGTATACACACGGCTACGCTCCGTACACCTCGTACACACACGGCTCCGCTCCGTACACCTCGTACACACACGGCTCCGCTCCGTACACCTCGTACACACACGGCTCCGCTCCGTACACCTCGTACACACACGGCTCCGCTCCGTACACCTCGTACACACACGGCTCCTCTCCGTACACCTCGTACACACACGGCTCCGCTCCGTACACCTCGTACACACACGGCTCCTCTCCGTACACCTCGTATACACACGGCTCCGCTCCTTACACCTCGTACACACACGGCTCCGCTCCTTACACCTCGTACACACACGGCTCCGCTCCGTACACCTCGTACACACACGGCTCCGCTCCGTACACCTCGTACACACGCGGCTCTGCTACATCCACCCTGTAAACCCCTCCTGACCCCACAGAGAAACTTCCCCTCATCCAGCACCATGACAACCAGCACAGCAGAGTCCTGCACACACTGAGGCCCCTGATCATGTGACCCCTGACTCCTCCCCTCCTGTGACCTCATCACAGGTCCTGTGCGCACAGAGCAGCCATATCTGTGGAGTGCGGCTCTGCAGGTTAGTGATGGGCAGTCCGGCTCTTCTGGCTCCTTTCTCCACTTTTCTCCCTTCACTATAAAGCCTGGGCCTCATTATACAGCTGTTCAGTGGTCTAGTGAAGGCTTTTTAGCCCTTTCCTCAGACTGTAGCTCCTGGGCACAGGCCCTCACTCCTGTCCCTTCACTATAAAGCCTGGGCCTCATTATACAGCTGTACAGTGGTCTAGTGAAGGCTTTTTAGCCCTTTCCTCAGACTGTAGCTCCTGGGTACAGGCCCTCACTCCTGTCCCTTCACTATAAAGCCTGGGCCTCATTATACAGCTGTACAGGGGTCTAGTGAAGGCTTTTAGCCCTTTCCTCAGACTGTAGCTCCTGGGAACAGACCCTCACTCCTGTCCCTTCACTATAAAGCCTGGGCCTCATTATACAGCTGTACAGGGGTCTAGTGAAGGCTTTTTAGCCCTTTCCTCCTCAGACTGTAGCTCCTGGGAACAGGCCCTCACTCCTGTCCCTTCTGTATAAAGCCTGGGTCTCATTATACAGCTGTACAGGGGTCTAGTGAAGGCTTTTTAGCCCTTTCCTCGGTCTGTAGCTCCTGGGAACAGGCCCTCACTCCTGTCCCTTCACTATAAAGCCTGGGCCTCATTATACAGCTGTGCAGGGGTCTAGTGAAGGCTTTTCAGCCCTTTCCTTAGACTGTAGCTCCTGGGAACAGACCCTCACTCCTATAAAGCCTGGGCCTCATTATACAGCTGTACAGGGGTCTAGTGAAGGCTTTTTTGCCCTTTCATCAGACTGTAGCTCCTGGGTACAGGCCCTCACTCCTGTCCCTTCACTATAAAGCCTGGGCCTCATTATACAGCTGTACAGGGGTCTAGTGAAGGCTTTTAGCCCTTTCCTCAGACTGTAGCTCCTGGGAACAGACCCTCACTCCTGTCCCTTCACTATAAAGCCTGGGCCTCATTATACAGCTGTACAGGGGTCTAGTGAAGGCTGTTTAGCTCTTTCCTCAGACAGTAGCTCCTGGGCACAGGCCCTCACTCCTGTCCCTTCACTATAAAGCCTGGGCCTCATTATACAGCTGTACAGGGGTCTAGTGAAGGCTTTTTAGCTCTTTCCTCAGACTGTAGCTCCTGGGAACAGGCCCTCACTCCTGTCCCTTCACTATAAAGCCTGGGCCTCATTATACAGCTGTACATGGGTCTAGTGAAGGCTTTTTAGCCCTTTCCTCAGACTGTAGCTCCTGGTCACAAGCCCTCACTCTAGTCCCTTCACTATAAAGCATGGGCCTCATTATACAGCTGTACAGGGGTCTATTGAAGGCTTTTTAGCCCTTTCCTCAGACTGTAGCTCCTGGGCACAGGCCCTCACTCCTGTCCCTTCACTATAAAGCCTGGGCCTCATTATACAGCTGTACAGGGGTCTAGTGAAGGCTTTTTAGCCCTTTCCTCGGTCTGTAGCTCCTGGGAACAGGCCCTCACTCCTGTCCCTTCTGTATAAAGCCTGGGTCTCATTATACAGCTGTACAGGGGTCTAGTGAAGGCATTTTAGCCCTTTCCCGAGACTGTAGCTCCTGGGATCAGACCCTCACTCCTGTCCCCTCACTATAAAGCCTGGGCCTCATTATACAGCTGTGCAGGGGTCTAGAGAAGGCTTTTTAGCCCTTTCCTCAGACTGTAGCTCCTGGGAAATGTCCCTCACTCCTGACCCTTCACTATAAATCCTGGGTCTCATTATACAGCTGTACAGGGGTCTAGTGAAGGCTTTTTAGCCCTTTCCTCAGACTGTAGCTCCTGGGCACAGGCCCTCACTCCTGTCCCTTCACTATAAAGCCTGGGCCTCATTATACAGCTGTACAGGGGTCTAGTGAAGGCTTTTTAGCCCTTTCCTCAGACTGTAGCTCCTGGGAACAGGCCCTCACTCCTGTCCTTTCTGTATAAAGCCTGGGCCTCATTATACAGCTGTACAGGGGTCTAGTGAAGGCTTTTTAGCCCTTTCCTCAGACTGTAGCTCCTGGGAACAGGCCCTCACTCCTGTCCCTTCTGTATAAAGCCTGGGCCTCATTATACAGCTGTACAGGGGTCTAGTGAAGGCTTTTTAGCCCTTTCCTCAGAATGTAGCTCCTGGGAACAGGCCCTCACTCCTGTCCCTTCTGTATAAAGCCTGGTCCTCATTATACAGCTGTACAGGGGTCTAGTGAAGGCTTTTTTGCCCTTTCCTCAGACTGTAGCTCCTGGGTACAGGCCCTCACTCCTGTCCCTTCACTATAAAGCCTGGGCCTCATTATACAGCTGTACAGGGGTCTAGTGAAGGCTTTTTAGCTCTTTCCTCAGACTGTAGCTCCTGGGCACAGGCCCTCCTGTCCCTTCACTATAAAGCCTGGGCCTCATTATACAGCTGTACAGGGGTCTAGTGAAGGCTTTTTAGCTCTTTCCTCAGACTGTAGCTCCTGGGCACAGGCCCTCACTCCTGTCCCTTCACTATAAAGCCTGGGCCTCATTATACAGCTGTACAGGGGTCTAGTGAAGGCTTTTTAGCCCTTTCCTCAGACTGTAGCTCCTGGGAACAGGCCCTCATTCCTGTCCTTTCACTATAAAGCCTGGGCCTCATTATACAGCTGTACAGGGGTCTAGTGAAGGCTTTTTAGCCCTTTCCTCAGACTGTAGCTCCTGGGCACAGGCCCTCACTCTAGTCCCTTCACTATAAAGCATGGGCCTCATTATACAGCTGTACAGGGGTCTATTGAAGGCTTTTTAGCCCTTTCCTCGGTCTGTAGCTCCTGGGAACAGGCCCTCACTCCTGTCCCTTCTGTATAAAGCCTGGGCCTCATTATACAGCTGTACAGGGGTCTAGTGAAGGCTTTTTAGCCCTTTCCTCAGACCGTAGCTC
This sequence comes from Dendrobates tinctorius, assembly GCF_039654945.1. Lineage (NCBI taxonomy): Eukaryota > Metazoa > Chordata > Amphibia > Anura > Dendrobatidae > Dendrobates > Dendrobates tinctorius. The sequence goes on along the minus strand of NW_027362146.1, from coordinate 1,483,546 downwards.
CTGGGAACAGACCCTCACTCCTGTCCCTTCACTATAAAGCCTGGGTCTCATTATACAGCTGTATAGGGGTCTAGTGAAGGCTTTTTAGCCCTTTCCTCAGACTGTAGCTCCTGGGAACAGGCCCTCACTCCTGTCCCTTCTGTATAAAGCCTGGGTCTCATTATACAGCTGTACAGGGGTCTAGTGAAGGCTTTTTAGCCCTTTCCTCGGTCTGTAGCTCCTGGGCACAGGCCGTCACTCCTGTCCCTTCACTATAAAGCCTGGGCCTCATTATACAGCTGTGCAGGGGTCTAGTGAAGGCTTTTCAGCCCTTTCCTCAGACTGTAGCTCCTGGGAACAGACCCTCACTCCTATAAAGCCTGGGCCTCATTATACAGCTGTACAGGGGTCTAGTGAAGGCTTTTTTGCCCTTTCCTCAGACTGTAGCTCCTGGGTACAGGCCCTCACTCCTGTCCCTTCACTATAAAGCCTGGGCCTCATTATACAGCTGTACAGGGGTCTAGTGAAGGCTTTTAGCCCTTTCCTCAGACTGTAGCTCCTGGGAACAGACCCTCACTCCTGTCCCTTCACTATAAAGCCTGGGCCTCATTATACAGCTGTACAGGGGTCTAGTGAAGGCTTTTTAGCTCTTTACTCAGACTGTAGCTCCTGGGCACAGGCCCTCACTCCTGTCCCTTCACTATAAAGCCTGGGCCTCATTATACAGCTGTACAGGGGTCTAGTGAAGGCTTTTTAGCTCTTTCCTCAGACTGTAGCTCCTGGGAACAGGCCCTCACTCCTGTCCCTTCACTATAAAGCCTGGGCCTCATTATACAGCTGTACAGGGGTCTAGTGAAGGCTTTTTAGCCCTTTAATCAGACTGTAGCTCCTGGGCACAGGCCCTCACTCTAGTCCCTTCACTATAAAGCATGGGCCTCATTATACAGCTGTACAGGGGTCTATTGAAGGCTTTTTAGCCCTTTCCTCAGACTGTAGCTCCTGGGCACAGGCCCTCACTCCTGTCCCTTCACTATAAAGCCTGGGCCTCATTATACAGCTGTACAGGGGTCTAGTGAAGGCTTTTTAGCCCTTTCCTCGGTCTGTAGCTCCTGGGAACAGGCCCTCACTCCTGTCCCTTCACTATAAAGCCTGGGCCTCATTATACAGCTGTACAGGGGTCTAGTGAAGGCTTTTATCCCTTTCCTCAGACTGTAGCTCCTGGGAACAGACCCTCACTCCTGTCCCTTCACTATAAAGCCTGGGCCTCATTATACAGCTGTACAGGGGTCTAGTGAAGGCTTTTAGCCCTTTCCTCAGACTGTAGCTCCTGGGAACAGACCCTCACTCCTGTCCCTTCACTAAAGCCTGGGCCTCATTATACAGCTGTACAGGGGTCTAGTGAAGGCTTTTTAGCCCTTTCCTCAGACTGTAGCTCCTGGGAACAGGTCCTCACTCCCGTTCCCTTCTGTATAAAGCCTGGGTCTCATTATACAGCTGTACAGGGGTCTAGTGAAGGCTTTTTAGCCCTTTCCTCGGTCTGTAACTCCTGGGAACAGGCCCTCACTCCTGACCCTTCACTATAAAGCCTGGGCCTCATTATACAGCTGTACAGAGGTCTAGTGAAGGCTTTTTAGCCCTTTCCTCAGACTGTAGCTCCTGGGCACAGGCCCTCACTCCTATCCCTTCACTATAAAGCCTGGGCCTCATTATACAGCTGTGCAGGGGTCTAGTGAAGGCTTTTCAGCCCTTTCCTCAGACTGTAGCTCCTGGGAACAGACCCTCACTCCTGTCCCTTCACTATAAAGACTGGGCCTCATTATACAGCTGTACAGGTGTCTAGTGAAGGCTTTCTTGCCCTTTCCTCAGACTGTAGCTCCTGGGTACAGGCCCTCACTCCTGTCCCTTCACTATAAAGCCTGGGCCTCATTATACAGCTGTACAGGGGTCTAGTGAATGCTTTTAGCCCTTTCCTCAGACTGTAGCTCCTGGGAACAGACCCTCACTCCTGTCCCTTCACTATAAAGCCAGGGCCTCATTATACAGCTGTACAGGGGTCTTGTGAAGGCTTTTTAGCTCTTTCCTCAGACTGTAGCTCCTGGGCACAGGCCCTCACTCCTGTCCCTTCACTATAAAGCCTGGGTCTCATTATACAACTGTACAGGGGTCTAGTGAAGGCTTTTTAGCCCTTTCCTCAGACTGTAGCTCCTGGGAACAGACCCTCACTCCTGTCCCTTCACTATAAAGCCTGGGCCTCATTATTCAGCTGTACAGGGGTCTAGTGACGGCTTTTTAGCTCTTTCCTCAGACTGTAGCTCCTGGGTACAGGCCCTCACTCCTGTCCCTTCACTATAAAGCCTGGGCCTCGTTATACAGCTGTACAGGGGTCTAGTGAAAGCTTTTTAGCCCTTTCCTCAGTCTGTAGCTCCTGGGCACAGGCCCTCACTCCTGTCCCTTCACTATAAAGCCTGGGCCTCATTATACAGCTGTACAGGGGTCTAGTGAAGGCTTTTTAGCTCTTTCCTCAGACTGTAGCTCCTGGGAACAGGCCCTCACTCCTGTCCCTTCACTATAAAGCCTGGGCCTCATTATACAGCTGTACAGGGGTCTAGTGAAGGCTTTTTAGCACTTTCCTCAGACTGTAGCTCCTGGGAACAGGCCCTCATTCCTGTCCCTTCTGTATAAAGCCTGGGTCTCATTATACAGCTGTACAGGGGTCTAGTGAAGGCTTTTTATCCCTTTCCTCGGTCTGTAGCTCCTGGGAACAGGCCCTCACTCCTGTCCCTTCACTATAAAGCCTGGGCCTCATTATACAGCTGTGCAGGGGTCTAGAGAAGGCTTTTTAGCACTTTCCTCAGACTGTAGCTCCTGGGAACAGGCCCTCATTCCTGTCCCTTCTGTATAAAGCCTGGGTCTCATTATACAGCTGTACAGCGGTCTAGTGAAGGCTTTTTATCCCTTTCCTCGGTCTGTAGCTCCTGGGAACAGGCCCTCACTCCTGTCCCTTCACTATAAAGCCTGGGCCTCATTATACAGCTGTGCAGGGGTCTAGAGAAGGCTTTTTAGCCCGTTCCTCATACTAGCTCCTGGGAAATGTCCCTCACTCCTGACCCTTCACTATAAATCCTGGGTCTCATTATACAGCTGTACAGGGGTCTAGTGAAGGCTTTTTAGCCCTTTCCTCAGACTGTAGCTCCTGGGGTCAGGCCCTCACTCCTGTCCCTTCTGTATAAAGCCTGGGCCTCATTATACAGCTGTACAGGGGTCTAGTGAAGGCTTTTTTGCCCTTTCCTCAGACTGTAGCTCCTGGGCACAGGCCCTCACTCCTGTCCCTTCACTATAAACCTGGGCCTCATTATACAGCTGTACAGGGGTCTAGTGAAGGCTTTTTAGCCCTTTCCTCAGACTGTAGCTCCTGGGAACAGGCCCTTACTCCTGTCCCTTCTGTATAAAGCCTGGGCCTCATTATACAGCTGTACAGGGGTCTAGTGAAGGCTTTTTTGCCCTTTACTCAGACTGTAGCTCCGGGGTACAGGCCCTCACTCCTGTCCCTTCACTATAAAGCCTGGGCCTCATTATACAGCTGTGCAGGGGTCTAATGAAGGCTTTTTAGCTCTTTCCTCAGACTGTAGCTCCTGGGCACAGGCCCTCACTCCTGTCCCTTCACTATAAAGCCTGGGCCTCATTATACAGCTGTACAGGGGTCTAGTGAAGGCTTTTTAGCTCTTTCCTCAGACTGTAGCTCCTGGGCACAGGCCCTCACTCCTGTCCCTTCACTATAAAGCCTGGGCCTCATTATACAGCTGTACAGGGGTCTAGTGAAGGCTTTTTAGCCCTTTCCTCAGACTGTAGCCCCTGGGAACAGGCCCTCACTCCTGTCCTTTCACTATAAAGCCTGGGCCTCATTATACAGCTGTACAGGGGTCTAGTGAAGGCTTTTTAGCCCTTTCCTCAGACTGTAGCTCCTGGGCACAGGCCCTCACTCTAGTCCCTTCACTATAAAGCATGGGCCTCATTATATAGCTGTACAGGGGTCTATTGAAGGCTTTTTAGCCCTTTCCTCGGTCTGTAGCTCCTGGGAACAGGCCCTCCCTCCTGTCCCTTCTGTATAAAGCCTGGGCCTCATTATACAGCTGTACAGGGGTCTAGTGAAGGCTTTTTAGCCCTTTACTGAGACTGTAGCTCCTGGGAACACGCCCTCACTCCTGTCCCTTCACTATAAAGCCTGGGCCTCATTATACAGCTGTACAGGGGTCTAGTGAAGGCTTTTTAGCCCTTTCCTCAGACTGTAGCTCCTGGGAACAGACCCTCACTCCTGTCCCTTCACTATAAAGCCTGGGTCTCATTATACAGCTGTACAGGGGTCTAGTGAAGGCTTTTTAGCCCTTTCCTCAGACTGTAGCTCCTGGGTACAGGCCCTCACTCCTGTCCCTTCTGTATAAAGCCTGGGTCTCATTATACAGCTGTACAGGGGTCTAGTGAAGGCTTTTTAGCCCGTTCCTCGGTCTGTAGCTCCTGGGCACAGGCCCTCACTCCTGTCCCTTCACTATAAAGCCTGGGCCTCATTATACAGCTGTGCAGGGGTCTAGTGAAGGCTTTTCAGCCCTTTCCCCAGACTGTAGCTCCTGGGAACAGACCCTCACTCCTATAAAGCCTGGGCCTCATTATACAGCTGTACAGGGGTCTAGTGAAGGCTTTTTTTTCCCTTTCCTCAGACTGTAGCTCCTGGGTACAGGCCCTCACTCCTGTCCCTTCACTATAAAGCCTGGGCCTCATTATACAGCTGTACAGGGGTCTAGTGAAGGCTTTTAGCCCTTTCCTCAGACTGTAGCTCCTGGGAACAGACCCTCACTCCTGTCCCTTCACTATAAAGCCTGGGCCTCATTATACAGCTGTACAGGGGTCTAGTGAAGGCTTTTTAGCTCTTTACTCAGACTGTAGCTCCTGGGCACAGGCCCTCACTCCTGTCCCTTCACTATAAAGCCTGGGCCTCATTATACAGCTGTACAGGGGTCTAGTGAAGGCTTTTAGCCCTTTCCTCAGACTGTAGCTCCTGGGAACAGACCCTCACTCCTGTCCCTTCACTATAAAGCCTGGGCCTCATTATACAGCTGTACAGGGGTCTAGTGAAGGCTTTTTAGCCCTTTCCTCAGACTGTAGCTCCTGGGAACAGGCCCTCACTCCTGTCCCTTCTGTATAAAGCCTGGGTCTCATTTTACAGCTGTACAGGGGTCTAGTGAAGGCTTTTTAGCCCTTTCCCGAGACTGTAGCTCCTGGGATCAGACCCTCACTCCTGTCCCCTCACTATAAAGCCTGGGCCTCATTATACAGCTGTGCAGGGGTCTAGTGAAGGCTTTTTAGCCCTTTACTCAGACTGTAGCTCCTGGGAACTGTCCCTCACTCCTGACCCTTCACTATAAATCCTGGGTCTCATTATACAGCTGTACAGGGGTCTAGTGAAGGCTTTTTAGCCCTTTCCTCAGTCTGTAACTCCTGGGAACAGGCCCTCACTCCTGACCCTTCACTATAAAGCCTGGGCCTCATTATACAGCTGTACAGGGGTCTAGTGAAGGCTTTTTAGCCCTTTCCTCAGACTGTAGCTCCTGGGCACAGGCCCTCACTCCTGTCCCTTCACTATAAAGCCTGGGCCTCATTATACAGCTGTGCAGGGGTCTAGTGAAGGCTTTTCAGCCCTTTCCTCAGACTGTAGCTCCTGGGAACAGACCCTCACTCCTGTCCCTTCACTATAAAGCCTGGGCCTCATTATACAGCTGTACAGGTGTCTAGTGAAGGCTTTTTAGCCCTTTCCTCAGACTGTAGCTCCTGGGTACAGGCCCTCACTCCTGTCCCTTCACTATAAAGCCTGGGCCTCATTATACAGCTGTACAGGGTCTAATGAAGGCTTTTATCCCTTTCCTCAGACTGTAGCTCCTGGGAACAGACCCTCACTCCTGTCCCTTCACTATAAAGCCTGGGCCTCATTATACAGCTGTACAGGGGTCTAGTGAAGGCTTTTAGCCCTTTCCTCAGACTGTAGCTCCTGGGAACAGACCCTCACTCCTGTCCCTTCACTAAAGCCTGGGCCTCATTATACAGCTGTACAGGGGTCTAGTGAAGGCTTTTTAGCCCTTTCCTCAGACTGTAGCTCCTGGGAACAGGCCCTCACTCCCGTCCCTTCTGCATAAAGCCTGGGCCTCATTATACAGCTGTGCAGGGGTCTAGTGAAGGCTTTTCAGCCCTTTCCTCAGACTGTAGCTCCTGGGAACAGACCCTCACTCCTGTCCCTTCACTATAAAGCCTGGGCCTCATTATACAGCTGTACAGGTGTCTAGTGAAGGCTTTTTTGCCCTTTCCTCAGACTGTAGCTCCTGGGTACAGGCCCTCACTCCTGTCCCTTCACTATAAAGCCTGGGCCTCATTATACAGCTGTACAGGGGTCTAGTGAAAGCTTTTTAGCCCTTTCCTCAGTCTGTAGCTCCTGGGCACAGGCCCTCACTCCTGTCCCTTCACTATAAAGCCTGGGCCTCATTATACAGCTGTACAGGGGTCTAGTGAAGGCTTTTTAGCTCTTTCCTCAGACTGTAGCTCCTGGGAACAGGCCCTCACTCCTGTCCCTTCACTATAAAGCCTGGGCCTCGTTATACAGCTGTACAGGGGTCTAGTGAAAGCTTTTTAGCCCTTTCCTCAGTCTGTAGCTCCTGGGCACAGGCCCTCACTCCTGTCCCTTCACTATAAAGCCTGGGCCTCATTATACAGCTGTACAGGGGTCTAGTGAAGGCTTTTTAGCTCTTTCCTCAGACTGTAGCTCCTGGGAACAGGCCCTCACTCCTGTCCCTTCACTATAAAGCCTGGGCCTCATTATACAGCTGTACAGGGGTCTAGTGAAGGCTTTTTAGCACTTTCCTCGGTCTGTAGCTCCTGGGAACAGGCCCTCACTCCTGTCCCTTCACTATAAAGCCTGGGCCTCATTATACAGCTGTACAGGGGTCTAGTGAAGGCTTTTTATCCCTTTCCTCAGTCTGTAGCTCTTGGGCACAGGCCCTCACTCCTGTCCCTTCACTATAAAGCCTGGGCCTCATTATACAGCTGTACAGGGGTCTAGTGAAGGCTTTTCAGCCCTTTCCTCAGACTGTAGCTCCTGGGAACAGACCCTCACTCCTGGCCTTTCACTATAAAGCCTGGGCCTCATTATACAGCTGTACAGGTGTCTAGTGAAGGCTTTTTTTTGCCCTTTCCTCAGACTGTAGCTCCAGAGTACAGGCCCTCACTCCTGTCCCTTCACTATAAAGCCTGGGCCTCATTATACATATGTACAGGGGTCTAGTGAAGGCTTTTTAGCCCTTTGCCGAGACTGTAGCTCCTGGGATCAGACCCTCACTCCTGTCCCCTCACTATAAAGCCTGGGCCTCATTATACAGCTGTGCAGGGTTCTAGTGAAGGCTTTTTAGCCCTTTCCTCAGACTGTAGCTCCTGGGAACAGTCCCTCACTCCTGACCCTTCACTATAAATCCTGGGTCTCATTATACAGCTGTACAGGGGTCTATTGAAGGCTTTTTAGCCCTTTCCTCGGTCTAACTCCTGGGAACAGGCCCTCACTCCTGACCCTTCACTATAAAGCCTGGGCCTCATTATACAGCTGTACAGGGGTCTAGTGAAGGCTTTTTAGCCCTTTCCTCAGACTGTAGCTCCTGGGCACAGGCCCTCGCTCCTGTCCCTTCACTATAAAGCCTGGGCCTCATTATACAGCTGTGCAGGGGTCTAGTGAAGGCTTTTTAGCCCTTTCCTCAGACTGTAGCTCCTGGGAACAGACCCTCACTCCTGTCTCTTCACTATAAAGCCTGGGCCTCATTATACAGCTGTACAGGTGTCTAGTGAAGGCTTTTTAGCCCTTTCCTCAGACTGTAGCTCCTGGGTATAGGCCCTCACTCCTGTCCCTTCACTATAAAGCCTGGGCCTCATTATGCATCTGTACAGGGGTCTAGTGAAGGCTTTTATCCATTTCCTCAGACTGTAGCTCCTGGGAACAGACCCTCACTCCTGTCCCTTCACTATAAAGCCTGGGCCTCATTATACAGCTTTACAGGGGTCTATTGAAGGCTTTTAGCCCTTTCCTCAGACTGTAGCTCCTGGGAACAGACCCTCACTCCTGTCCCTTCACTATAAAGCCTGGGCCTCATTATACAGCTGTGCAGGTGTCTAGTGAAGGCTTTTTAGCCCTTTCCTCAGACTGTAGCTCCTGGGTACAGGCCCTCACTCCTGTCCCTTCACTATAAAGCCTGGGCCTCATTATGCATCTGTACAGGGGTCTAGTGAAGGCTTTTATCCATTTCCTCAGACTGTAGCTCCTGGGAACAGACCCTCACTCCTGTCCCTTCACTATAAAGCCTGGGCCTCATTATACAGCTTTACAGGGGTCTAGTGAAGGCTTTTAGCCCTTTCCTCAGACTGTAGCTCCTGGGAACAGACCCTCACTCCTGTCCCTTCACTATAAAGCCTGGGCCTCATTATACAGCTGTACAGGGGTCTAGTGAAGGCTTTTTAGCCCTTTCCTCAGACTGTAGCTCCTGAGAACAGGCCCTCACTCCCGTCCCTTCTGTATAAAGCCTGGGTCTCATTATACAGCTGTACAGGGGTCTAGTGAAGGCTTTTTAGCCCTTTCCTCAGACTGTAGCTCCTGGGAACAGGCCCTCACTCCTGACCCTTCACTATAAAGCCTGGGCCTCATTATACAGCTGTACAGGGGTCTAGTGAAGGCTTTTTAGCCCTTTCCTCAGACTAGCTCCTGGGCACAGGCCCTCACTCCTGTCCCTTCACTATAAAGCCTGGGCCTCATTATACAGCTGTGCAGGGGTCTAGTGAAGGCTTTTCAGCCCTTTCCTCAGACTGTAGCTCCTGGGAACAGACCCTCACTCCTGTCCCTTCACTATAAAGCCTGGGCCTCATTATACAGCTGTACAGGTGTCTAGTGAAGGCTTTTTTGCCCTTTCCTCAGATTGTAGCTCCTGGGTACAGGCCCTCACTCCTGTCCCTTCACTATAAAGCCTGGGCCTCATTATACAGCTGTACAGGGGTCTAGTGAAGGCTTTTTAGCTCTTTCCTCAGACTGTAGCTCCTGGGAACAGGCCCTCACTCCAGTCCCTTCACTATAAAGCCTGGGCCTCATTATACAGCTGTACAGGGGTCTAGTGAACGCTTTTTAGCACTTTCCTCAGACTGTAGCTCCTGGGAACAGGCCCTCACTCCTGTCCCTTCACTATAAAGCCTGGGCCTCATTATACAGCTGTACAGGGGTCTAGTGAAGGCTTTTTAGCTCTTTCCTCAGACTGTAGCTCCTGGGCACAGGCCCTCACTCCTGTCCCTTCAGTATAAAGCCTGGGCCTCGTTATACAGCTGTACAGGGGTCTAGTGAAAGCTTTTTAGCCCTTTCCTCAGTCTGTAGTTCCTGGGCACAGGCCCTCACTCCTGTCCCTTCACTATAAAGCCTGGGCCTCATTATACAGCTGTACAGGGGTCTAGTGAAGGCTTTTTAGCTCTTTCCTCAGACTGTAGCTCCTGGGAACAGGCCCTCACTCCAGTCCCTTCACTATAAAGCCTGGGCCTCATTATACAGCTGTACAGGGGTCTAGTGAACGCTTTTTAGCACTTTCCTCAGACTGTAGCTCCTGGGAACAGGCCCTCACTCCTTTCCCTTCTGTATAAAGCCTGGGTCTCATTATACAGCTGTAGAGGGGTCTAGTGAAGGCTTTTTATCCCTTTCCTCGGTCTGTAGCTCCTGGGAACAGGCCCTCACTCCTGTCCCTTCATTATAAAGCCTGGGCCTCATTATACAGCTGTACAGGGGTCTAGTGAAGGCTTTTTATCCCTTTCCTCAGTCTGTAGCTCCTGGGCACAGGCCCTCACTCCTGTCCCTTCACTATAAAGACTGGGCCTCATTATACAGCTCTACAGGGGTCTAGTGAAGGCTTTTTAGCCCTTTCCTCAGTCTGTAGCTCCTGGGAACAGACCCTCACTCCTGTCCCTTCACTATAAAGCCTGGGCCTCATAATACAGCTGTACAGGGGTCTAGTGAAGGCTTTTCAGCCCTTTCCTCAGACTTTAGCTCCTAGGAACAGACCCTCACTCCTGGCCCCTCACTATAAAGCCTGGGCCTCATTATACAGCTGTGCAGGGGTCTAGTGAAGGCTTTTTAGCCCTTTCCTCAGACTGTAGCTCCTGGGAACAGTCCCTTACTCCTGACCCTTCACTATAAATCCTGGGTCTCATTATACAGCTGTACAGGGGTCTAGTGAAGGCTTTTTAGCCCTTTCCTCGGTCTAACTCCTGGGAACAGGCCCTCACTCCTGACCCTTCACTATAATGCCTGGGCCTCATTATACAGCTGTACAGGGGTCTAGTGAAGGCTTTTTAGCCCTTTCCTCAGACTGTAGCTCCTGGGTACAGGCCCTCACTCCTGTCCCTTCACTATAAAGCCTGGGCCTCATTATATAGCTGTACAGGTGTCTAGTGAAGGCTTTTTAGCCCTTTCCTCAGACTGTAGCTCCTGGGTACAGGCCCTCACTCCTGTCCCTTCACTATAAAGCCTGGGCCTCATTATGCATCTGTACAGGGGTCTAGTGAAGGCTTTTATCCATTTCCTCAGACTGTAGCTCCTGGGAACAGACCCTCACTCCTGTCCCTTCATTATAAGCCTGGGCCTCATTATACAGCTGTACAGGGGTCTAGTGAAGGCTTTTAGCCCTTTCCTCAGACTGTAGCTCCTGGGAACAGACCCTCACTCCTGTCCCTTCACTATAAAGCCTGGGCCTCATTATACAGCTGTACAGGGGTCTAGTGAAGGCTTTTTAGCCCTTTCCTCAGACTGTAGCTCCTGGGAACAGGCCCTCACTCCCGTCCCTTCTGTATAAAGCTTGGGTCTCATTATACAGCTGTACAGGGGTCTAGTGAAGGCTTTTTAGCCCTTTCCTCAGACTGTAGCTCCTGGGTACAGGCCCTCACTCCTGTCCCTTCACTATAAAGCCTGGGCCTCATTATGCATCTGTACAGGGGTCTAGTGAAGGCTTTTATCCATTTCCTCAGACTGTAGCTCCTGGGAACAGACCCTCACTCCTGTCCCTTCATTATAAAGCCTGGGCCTCATTATACAGCTGTACAGGGGTCTAGTGAAGGCTTTTAGCCCTTTCCTCAGACTGTAGCTCCTGGGAACAGACCCTCACTCCTGTCCCTTTACTATAAAGCCTGGGCCTCATTATACAGCTGTACAGGGGTCTAGTGAAGGCTTTTTAGCCCTTTCCTCAGACTGTAGCTCCTGGGAACAGGCCCTCACTCCCGTCCCTTCTGTATAAAGCTTGGGTCTCATTATACAGCTGTACAGGGGTCTAGTGAAGGCTTTTTAGCCCTTTCCTCAGACTCTAGCTCCTGGGAACAGGCCCTCACTCCTGACCCTTCACTATAAAGCCTGGGCCTCATTATACAGCTGTACAGCGGTCTAGTGAAGGCTTTTTAGCCCTTTCCTCAGACTAGCTCCTGGGCATAGGCCCTCACTCCTGTCCCTTCACTATAAAGCCTGGGCCTCATTATACAGCTGTGCAGGGGTCTAGTGAAGGCTTTTCAGCCCTTTCCTCAGACTGTAGCTCCTGGGAACAGACCCTCACTCCTGTCCCTTCACTATAAAGCCTGGGCCTCATTATACAGCTGTACAGGTGTCTAGTGAAGGCTTTTTTGCCCTTTCCTCAGACTGTAGCTCCTGGGTACAGGCCCTCACTCCTGTCCCTTCACTATAAAGCCTGGGCCTCATTATACAGCTGTATAGGGGTCTAGTGAAGGCTTTTAGCCCTTTCCTCAGACTGTAGCTCCTGGGAACAGACCCTCACTCCTGTCCCTTCACTATAAAGCCTGGGCCTCATTATACAGCTGTATAGGGGTCTAGTGAAGGCTTTTTAGCTCTTTCCTCAGACTGTAGCTCCTGGGCACAGGCCCTCACTCCTGTCCCTTCTTTATAAAGCCTGGGTCTCATTATACAACTGTACAGGGGTCTAGTGAAGGCTTTTTAGCCCTTTCCTCAGACTGTAGGCCCTTGGAACAGACCCTCACTCCTGTCCCTTCACTATAAAGCCTGGGCCTCATTATTCAGCTGTACAGGGGTCTAGTGAAGGCTTTTTCGCTCTTTCCTCAGACTGTAGCTCCTGGGCACAGGCCCTCACTCCTGTCCCTTCACTATAAAGCCTGAGCCTCGTTATACAGCTGTACAGGGGTCTAGTGAAAGCTTTTCAGCCCTTTCCTCAGTCTGTAGCTCCTGGGCACAGGCCCTCACTCCTGTCCCTTCACTATAAAGCCTGGGCCTCATTATACAGCTGTACAGGGGTCTAGTGAAGGCTTTTTAGCTCTTTCCTCAGACTGTAGCTCCTGGGAACAGGCCCTCACTCCTGTCCCTTCACTATAAAGCATGGGCCTCATTATACAGCTGTACAGGGGTCTAGTGAACGCTTTTTAGCACTTTCCTCAGACTGTAGCTCCTGGGAACAGGCCCTCACTCATGTCCCTTCTGTATAAAGCCTGGGTCTCATTATACAGCTGTACAGGGGTCTAATGAAGGCTTTTTATCCCTTTTCTCGGTCTGTAGCTCCTGGGAACAGGCCCTCACTCCTGTCCCTTCACTATAAAGCCTGGGCCTCATTATACAGCTGTACAGGGGTCTAGTGAAGGCTTTTTATCCCTTTCCTTAGTCTGTAGCTCCTGGGCACAGACCCTCACTCCTGTCCCTTCACTATAAAGCCTGGGCCTCATTATACAGCTGTACAGGGGTCTAGTGAAGGCTTTTAAGCTCTTTCCTCAGACTGTAGCTCCTGGGCACAGGCCCTCACTCCTTTCCCTTCACTATAAAGCCTGGGCCTCATTATACAGCTGTACAGGGGTCTAGTGAAGGCTTTTTAGCTCTTTGCTCAGACTGCAGCTCCTGGGAACAGGCCCTCACTCCTGTCCCTTCACTGTAAAGCCTGGGCCTCATTATGCATCTGTACAGGGGTCTAGTGAAGGCTTTTTAGCCCTTTCCTCAGACTGTAGCTCCTGGGAACAGGCCCTCACTCCTGTCCCTTCACTATAAAGCCTGAGCCTCATTATACAGCTGTACAGGGGTCTAGTGAAGGCTTTTTAGCCCTTTCCTCAGACTGTAGCTCCTGGGAACAGACCCTCACTCCTGTCCCTTCACTATAAAGCCTGGGCCTCATTATACAGCTGTACAGGGGTCTAGTGAAGGCTTTTTAGCCTTTTCCTCAGTCTGTAGCTCCTGGGAACAGGCCCTCACTCCTGTCTTTTCACTATAAAGCCTGGGCCTCATTATACAGCTGTACAGGGGTCTAGTGAAGGCTTTTTAGCCCTTTCCTCAGACTGTAGCTCCTGGGCACAGGCCCTCACTCTTGTCCCTTCACTATAAAGCCTGGGCCTCATTATACTGCTGTACAGGGGTCTAGTGAAGGCTTTTTAGCCCTTTCCTCAGACTGTAGCTCCTGCGCACAGGCCCTCACTCTAGTCCCTTCACTATAAAGCATGGGCCTCATTATACAGCTGTACAGGGGTCTAATGAAGGCTTTTTAGCCCTTTCCTCAGACTGTAGCTCCTGGGCACAGGCCCTCACTCCTGTCCCTTCACTATAAAGCCTGGGCCTCATTATATAGCTGTGCAGGGGTCTAGTGAAGGCTTTTCAGCCCTTTCCTCAGACTGTAGCTCCTGGGAACAGACCCTCACTCCTGTCCCTTCACTATAAAGCCTGGGCCTCATTATACAGCTGTACAGGGGTCTAGTGAAGGCTTTTTAGCTCTTTCCTCAGACTGTAGCTCCTGGGCACAGGCCCTCACTCCTGTCGCTTCACTATAAACCCTGGGTCTCATTATACAACTGTACAGGGGTCTAGTGAAGGCTTTTTAGCCCTTTCCTCAGACTCTAGCCCCTTGGAACAGACCCTCACTCCTGTCCCTTCACTATAAAGCCTGGGCCTCATTATTCAGCTGTACAGGGGTCTAGTGAAGGCATTTTAGCTCTTTCCTCAGACTGTAGCTCCTGGGAACAGGCCCTCACTCCTGTCCCTTCACTGTAAAGCCTGGGCCTCATTATACAGCTGTACAGGGGTCTAGTGAAGGCTTTTTAGCCCTTTCCTCAGACTGTAGCTCCTGGGAACAGGCCCTCACTCCTGTCCCTTCACTATAAAGCCTGGGACTCATTATACAGCTGTACAGGGCTCTAGTGAAGGCTTTTTAGCCCTTTCCTCAGACTGTAGCTCCTGGGAACAGACCCTCACTCCTGTCCCTTCACTATAAAGCCTGGGCCTCATTATACAGCTGTACAGGGGTCTAGTGAAGGCTTTTTAGCCCTTTCCTCAGTCTGTAGCTCCTGGGAACAGGCCCTCACTCCTGTCCCTTCACTATAAAGCCTGGCCTCATTATACAGCTGTACAGGGGTCTAGTGAAGGCTTTTTAGCCCTCTCCTCAGACTATAGCTCCTGGGCACAGGCCCTCACTCTTGTCCCTTCACTATAAAGCCTGGACCTCATTATACAGCTGTACAGGGGTCTAGTGAAAGCTTTTTAGCTCTTTCCTCAGACTGTAGCTCCTGAGAACAGGCCCTCACTCCTGTCCCTTCACTATAAAGCCTGGGCCTCATTATACAGCTGTACAGGTGTCTAGTGAAGGCTTTTTTGCCCTTTCCTCAGACTGTAGCTCCTGGGAACAGGCCCTCACTCCTGTCCCTTCTGTATAAAGCCTGGGTCTCATTATACAGCTGTACAGGGGTCTAGTGAAGGCTTTTTAGCCCTTTCCTCGGTCTGTAACTCCTGGGAACAGACCCTCACTCCTGACCCTTCACTATAAAGCCTGGGCCTCATTATACAGCTGTACAGGGGTCTAGTGAAAGCTTTTTAGCCCTTTCCTCAGACTGTAGCTCCTGGGAACAGGCCCTCACTCCTGTCCCTTCACTATAAAGCCTGAGTCTCATTATACAGCTGTACAGGGGTCTAGTGAAGGCTTTTTAGCCCTTTCCTCAGACTATAGTTCCTGGGCACAGGCCCTCACTCCTGTCCCTTCACTATAAAGCCTGGGCCTCATTATACAGCTGTACAGGGATCTAGTGAAGGCTTTTTAGCCCTTTCCTCAGACTGTAGCTCCTGGGCACAGGCCCTCACTCCTGTCCCTTCACTATAAAGCCTGGGCCTCATTATACAGCTGTACAGGGGTGTAGTGAAGGCTTTATAGTCCTTTCCTCAGACTGTAGCTCCTGGTCACCATGTGATCTCACCATAACCCTAACAAGCTAATTGAGTTGTGAAATCTTGGTCAAAATTATCTCAGTGCACAAATCTCCAAGGGTGCCCATAGTTTTGCATCGCCCCTTTTTCTTTTTTGCATTTATGAAATTGTAAAATTTGTCTCTCTATATATATATTTTATAATTATTATTTTTGCCTAAAATACAAAGGCCATGTGTCATCTTAGAGGTTCGGCCTTTTAGAGATCATTTCATCTTCATCTTACTACTGCTCACAATAACAGTCATTTTGACCAGGGGCGCTCACACTTTTACATGCCACTGTCAATGCTTTATCCCGCTGGTGCTCAATATTTAATAGGGTCTCGCTATTAAACTTAATGAAAAGTTTGGTGAATTTCTTTGAGCTGTTATTACTAGAGATGAGTGAATATCGTCGGAGAAGTTGTTATTGGCTGATATCACTTACCGAATAGCTGCATCGGGACCCCGGATCCCTGGAGCGCTCCCGATAATCAGCTGCATGTGTCGCCCTCCATGCAGGTGCTGTGACTATCACACAGCGCGACACACGCAGCTGATTATCGGGAGCGCTCCAGCACACTGAGTCCTGCACACACTGAGGCCCCTGATCATGTGACCCCTGACTCCTCCCCTCCTGTGACCTCATCACAGGTCCTGTGTGCACAGAGCAGTCATATATGTGGCGGACACTCCTGGATCTTCTGCTTTCTGGGCCGGTTCCTCCTGTGAGTCCTATTAACCCTTTCGCTCCCTGTATTCTCCTTTCTGACAGGACAATATCTGAATTTGGACAGTGTGACAGGAATTTAAGCAATGTGGAAGGAAAAAATGACAATTCTACTTTTTTCCTAACAAAAATGTGACTTTAGCCCCAAAATTGGCCGCGTAACAAATCCTTATTTCCCCCACTGTAGTTTGTAGTCTCCATATACAGATCCCTTAAGTGCGAAAAGAGCTGAATTCCCCACTTAAGTTATTGCATTTTGGAAATTGCCTCCACTGGGAATTTATCTCCAGGTAAAGGCACAATTGTGTCTCCATGGGGGTTGTGCTCACAGCCCAACATCGTGTGGCCTCCAAAGAAATGCCACCCCGCACCATTACTGACCACTGCCAAACCGGTCATGCTGAAGGATGTTGCAGGCAGCAGATCGCTCTCCACGGCGTCTCCAGACTCTGTCACGGCTGTCACATGTGCTCAGTGTGAACCTGCTTCCATCTGTGAAGAGCACAGGGCGCCAGTGGTGAATTTCCCAATCTTGGTGTTCTGTGCCAAATGCCAAGTGTCCTGTACGGTGTTGAACTGTGAGCACAACCCCCATCTGTGGACGTCGGTCCCTCAGACCATCCTCATGGAGTCGGTTTCTAACCGTTTGTGCAGACACATGAACATTTGTCGCCTGCTGAAGATCATTTTGCAGGGCTCTGGCAGTGCTCCTCCTGTTCCTCCTTGCACAAAGGCAGAGGTAGAGGTCCTGCTGCTGGGTTGTTGCCCTCATACGGCCCCCTCCACATCTCCTGGTGTACTGGCCTGTCTCCTGGTAGTGCCTCCAGCCTCTGGACACTATGCTGACAGACACAGCAAACTTTCTTGTCACAGCTCGCATTGATGTGCCATCCTGGATGAGCTGCACTACCTGAGCCACTTGTGCGGGTTATAGAGTCCGTCTCATGCTACCACGAGTATGAAAGCACAACCAACATTCAAAAGTGACCAAAACATCAGCCAGAAAGCATTGGTACTGAGATGTGGTCTGTGGTCCCCACCTGCAGAACCACTCCTTTATTGAGGGTGTCTTGATAATTGCCAATAATTTCCATCTGATGTCTATTCCATTTGCACAACAGCATGTGAAATTGATTGTCGATCAGTGTTGCTTCCTAAGTGGACCGTTTGATTTCACAGAAGTTTGATTTACTTGGAGTTATATTCTGTTGTTTAAGTGTTCCCTTTATTTTTTTGAACAGTGTATATAGATAGAGAGATTTTTTTTTTCTTTGCGTTGGAGGGTCCAATTCCAGCTATTGCTGTGGGATCTGTGATTTCTATCTACTCCACTGTGTACAGGACAATAGAGTATAATAAAGTAGTTATGGACGTGACGTAACTAACATTGTGCAGTGACTCTGCTTTCCATATAGTGATGGATATTTCTTGTTGCTGAAACTGTGATTTTTTTTCCACTTTAAACCTTTTTTAAACCCCTCTGATCAGTGCGATCATACAACATACAAGCCTCTGATGGCTCCGGTGATGCCCTGTACTACTGTAGTGCCGTGTATCATCACTGCCTGTCAGTGTAATACTAACGGCCCCATACACATGAGATCAGAGTTGGCTGAACGGTCATTTGGCAGATGGCTATCTCTCCCGACTCCCCCATACACACTAATATTCCAGCTTTCCTGTGGTCTGTATGAGAGAGTCGCCTCCAGACTCCTCTAGAGGAGGATTATCTACAGGAAGAACAAACGGATTATCCTCTGAAATTCAGGATGCCGGATCCTTCTCTGCCCTGACATCATCTGTCTGGAGTCCCCCAAATACGTGATATGGTCGGTCAGACCCCCCGAAATCAGAGCTTTCATGGAGCTTTAGTGTAATGTGTATGGGGCATTATAAGGTAACTTATTGGATGCTGCCTCTGGCCCTGTGTCAAATATAGCGTGGCACAACCACAAGGTGCACAAGTAGGTTACCCAGACCAGAGTGAATAATAAAATAACTTGGCACTCAACTGAATGATCCTTTGCAAATTAATTTTAAACATTTTAATATCGGCTTTTTCTGGAGTTTTTCTTGTAATATAGGAAAGACTAAGGCCAGAAATAATCCCCATAAATCACTGTACATGGAGACTTTGGGATCAGATCATTTCTGTCCGTTGTGTTTGTAGAAGCAAAAAATCTTTTCTAAAAGCCTCAAACTTCTGTGTGTGACTCAGAGCTGAGATCTAACGTGAGAGAAGATTCCAGTGCGGGGAAGACGGGAAACCTTCATATAGACGGCCGGTGGGGATGGAGGCAGTGACCGACTCTGGCCAAATCTGTCTCTAAAGCCGCAGTAGGAGATGAAGATGTCGTCCTCATCATGAAGGAGTTATTTCTCATGTCGCGTGTAATGAATATCTCCTGCAGTATTGCTAATGCCGATTCCAGTGTCGGTAATGAGACGAGAATTAGCGTTATGGAAGATGAGTCTATGAGGAACGTGTTCAGCTGCCGACTCCGAGGAGGAAACTGCTTGGTGTCTGTGGCCAAAATATATAGGTTTTATTAGTAGATGTCAGGGAAGAAAACTAAACCCTGTAAGATAATAAATCTCATATGTTTCCCTTATTATCTCCAGTAATTGTATTATTACACAGGATTCTTATGGTGTTACATCGGATCATCTTCTTCTCATTCAGGTCTCTACAATATCGGATCCTCTCAGTGAAGATCTTCTACAGAAGAGAATTTTCCTGATTTCCCCATCAAGGATGGATATGGACAGAGACAAGATGGCGGAGAGGATATTACACCTCACCCTAGAGATCCTCTTCCGTCTCACTGGAGAGGTGAGAGATTCTGATGACGTCACATTACATCATTCTTATCTATGGGAATAACAGATGGACAGAACTGGAGAGGTGAGGACTCTGGAAATGTCTGTAGTGAGATTTATTAATGTGTCTCTCCATAACCAGGATTACACAGTGGTCAAGAAGAGCTCTAGTGATCGCTGTCAGGACCCTGTGTCTGAGGGATGTGGGAGACCCCTGAGCCCAATCACGGGGCCTCCACCTCACCCCCTGATCCATGAGGACATCAATGACCAGAAGATCCTAGAACTCATCTACAAGATGATTGAGCTGCTGACTGGAGAGGTAACACTGCTGGGAATGCTGGGACATTATACAGTAACACTATGAAGGGATCGGGGGGATGACGGTATCATTGTATGTGTCAGGTTCCTATAAGGTGTCAGGATGTCGCTGTCTATTTCTCCATGGAGGAGTGGGAGTATTTAGAAGGACACAGAGATCTGTATAAGAACGTCATAATGGAGGTTCCCCAGCCCCTCACATCACCAGGTAATAGACAGGACTAAATACACACGGCCTATAATTATCTGTATGTAGAGAATGAATTCAGTCCCTGTATGTGTTTCCTCCAGATCTATCCAGTAAGAGGACAACACCAGAGAGATGTCCCCGTCCTCTTCTTCCACAGGACTGTAACCAAGAAGATCCCAGTGTTCCTCAGCATCATCAGGTAGATGACAGATATTTCTTGTTGCTGAAACTGTGATATTTTTTCCACTTTAAACCATTTTTAAACCCCTCTGATCAGTGCGATCATACAACATACAAGCCTCTGATGGCTCCGGTGATGCCCTGTACTACTGTAGTGCTGTGTATCATCACTGCCTGTCAGTGTAGTTGGGTCGCCCTCCCAGGGCTGGCGGGGTACTCAGTACCGGGCCCGATGAGCTTCAATGGGAGATGTCACGGCAGCTGGGACCTGGCCCGTGGCCCTGGGCGCGCATTGTAAAGAGGGAATGTGTTCAGTGTGCTTCTGATAGTTACAGTTTATGAATGAATGATTCGTGACTAGTATTGAGCATTCCGATACTGCAAATATCGGGTATCGGCCGATATTTGCTGTATCGGAATTCCGATACCGAGTACCGATATTTTTTCAATATCGGATACCGGAATTGGAAGTCCCCATAATGCAATGAGCCACTGTTGTGGCTGTGATTGGCTGCTGAAATGATGTCATCATGATGCGCGGTCTGTGCGCATCATGATACGCGGTCTATGTGGGCCTTCCGGTGGTCTGTGCGGGCCTCTCGGGGGTCTGTACGGGCCTGATGGGGTCCGTGAGCGCCTGCCGGGGGTCTGTACGTGCCTCTCGGGGGACTGTACGGGCCTGCCGGGGGTCTGTACCAGCTGCCGGGGGTCTGTGTAGACTGCCGGTGGTCTGTGCGGGCCTCCCAGGGGTTGTGTGTGTGTGCAGGCATTGTCCGATGGGACTACAAGTCCCATCGGGCTATGCCTGCTACAATGACAGTGATTGACACATTAGCCAATGATGGGACAGTAGTAGTCCCATCATCCGGCTAATGTGTTGAATGTAAAAAAAAACAAACATACTACATACATACTACATATATACTACATTCATACAATATACATACATACTACATACATACTAAATATATACTACATACATACTACATATATACTACATTCATACAACATACATACATACTACATATATACTACATTCATACGACATACATACATACTACATACATGCTACATATATACTACATTCATACAACATACATATATACTACATACATGCTATATACATACTACATTCATACAACATACATACATATATACTACATTCATACAACATACATACTACATATATACTGCATTCATACAACATACTGTACATACATACTACATATATACTACATTCATACAACATACATATATACTACATACATATATACTACATTCATACAACATACATTCATTCATACAACATACATACTACATTCATACTACATATATACTACATTCATACAACATACATACATACATACTACATACTTACTACATACAATACATTCATACATTCATACAATACATACATGCTACATATATACAACATACATACTACATACATACTACATATATACTACATTCATACAACATACATATATACTACATTCATACAACATACATACATACTACATACTTACAGCATACATACTACATACATACTACATACAACATACATACATACAATACATTCATACATTCATACAATACATACATACTACATATATACAACATACATACTACATATATACTACATTCATACAACATACATACTGCATACATATATACTACATTCATACAACATACATACATACTACATACTTACTACATACAACATACATACATACAATACATTCATACAATACATACATACTACATATATACTACATTCATACAACATACATACATACTACATACATGCTACAGACATACAACATAAATACTACATACATACTGCATACATACTACATACAATACATTCATACAATACATACATACTACATGTATACTACATTCATACAACATACATACTACATACAACATGATACAGACATACAACATACTACATACATACTACATACAATACATTCATACATACTACATATATACTACATTCATACAACATACATACATACTACATACATACAACATGCTACAGACATACAACATACATACTTCATACAATACATTCATACAATACATACATATAGACATACAGTACATATAACATAGAGTACTTACTTACCATTACTTGTCACATTGTTCCCCAAAGCCAGTGTCATCTATGGAAAAAATTAGAAAAGAACAAACAAGCGATATACTCCCTGATCCGCAGAAATCCACGAGTGAGTGTCCCACGCCGATTTCCCGTGGAGAACAGCAGCATCAGCTGATGTGACCGCTCTCTAGGGGCTTCAATAATCCAATGACGGGAGGTAGGTATCCTTCCGCACTGTAGTCCTCCGCCACTGTAAAAAAAATAGTCCCTAGTCTCACTTTTGGCATTGCTGTGTGAGAAAGTTCCCACGCAGCTTTTGCCATAAAGTGAGACTAGGGACTATTTTTTTTTACAGTGGCGGAGGAATACAGTGCGGACGGTACCTACCTCCCGTCATTGGATTCCTGGAGCCCCCTGGAGAGCGGTCGCATCAGCTGATGCTGCTGTTCCTGTTCTCCACAGGAAATCGGCGTGGGACCCTCGTGGATTTCTGCGGATCAGGGAGTATATCGCTTGTTTGTTATTTTCTAATTTTTTCCATAGATGACACTGGCTTCGGGGAACAAAGTGACAAGTGATGGTGAGTATGTACTCTATGTTAGATGTACAAGTAGTCCATCGTATAAGTAGTTCACTCCGTGATCCAGAAATCCAAATCGTTGATGGTGCCGTCAGCAACGATTTGGATTTCTGGATCACGGAGTGAACTACTTATACGATGGACTACTTGCTAGAGATGGGGTGCACCTTACGAAGACTGGAAAGCAGGTATTTGGAAGTCGCCTTGCTACACTTGTAAGGAGAGCTTTAAACTAGAACAACATGGGAAGGGAAGCAAAAGACCAGAAAAAGCCATACACCTGACAAATGCTACTGAGAACTCTGCTATTAGAAGTGGAAAGGAAGAACAAAGACGAAAGAATCTAATTAAAAAAAATATTGGAGAAGGAGAAACCAATCACAAACTAAAATGTTTCTATACTAATGCACAAAGCATGGGCAACAAACAAGGAGAATTGGAACTACTAACACAGGAAAAGAAATATGATGTCATTGGAATCACTGAAACTTGGTGGGACAATACACATGATTGGAATACAAGACTAGAAGGATACAACTTATTTGCAAGAAACAGACTTGATAAACGAGGAGGGGGTGTCGCATTGTATGTTAGAAATGCGTATATCTGCACAGAGATTGAAGCTTCAGAGACTGGGAGTTCTGTGGAAACTGTTTGGGTAAGAATACAAGGACAGAACAATGGAAAGGACACCATTGTAGGCATTTACTACAGGCCGCCTGTGCAAGCTGAAGATATGGATGAACTCTTTATGCATCAAATGGCCAAGTTCTCCAAAAAATATGACATAGTTGTCATGGGAGATTTCAACTATCCAGACATTTGTTGGGAATCTCTCTCAGGCAAAACTAACAGGTCAAGGAAATTCTTATCCTCTCTTGCTGACAACTTTATCTTCCAAAAGGTAAAGGAGAAAACAAGGGGAACTGCTACCTTGGATCTAATCCTTATAAACAGGGAGGAAATGGTTGAGGAGGTAAAAGTGGCTGGGACCCTAGGAGGTAGCGACCATGCTATTTTAGAATTTTGGATAACTAGAGGCGGAAGACCTGTGAAGACTCAGACGTCAAGGTTAGATTTCAGAAAGGCAGATTTTAAGGGATTCAGAAAGAGAATTGGAGGGATCCAATGGCTGGATATCCTTAAAGACAAAAATGTCCAGGAAGGATGGGAAATCTTGAAAAATGAAATTCTCAAAGCACAGTTGTTAACAATTCCGAAAAGAGGGAAGAATAGGAAGCATTTAAGGAAACCAGGATGGATGAACACAGAACTTAAGCACATGCTAAAAAGGAAGCAAAAAATGTTTATAAAATGGAAAGAAGGAGGCATATCTAAAGAAGAATATAATGCTGTCTGCAGAACCTGCAAGGCACAAATCAGATTATCTAAAGCTGAAAATGAATTGAGGCTTGCAAGAGATGTCAAAAGCAATAATAAAGGATTTTGGGGATATGTCAAAAGTAAAAGAAAAGTCAAAGATGCTATAGGATTTTTACAGGATGAAAATGATGAAATGGTAAGACAGGATGTTGAGAAGGCTAAACTTTTAAATTCCTATTTTGCATCTGTTTTCTCTCAGAAAGGAAATGTAACATCAACTGTTATTCACTGTCCTATTAAGGGAATAGAAGAATCCAGGATATCTATAAACAGAAAGATAGTGAGGAAACACTTAGCTAACCTAAATGTATTCAAGTCTCCAGGTCCAGATGAATTACACCCCAGAGTACTGAAGGAGATAGCAGAAGAAATTTTTGAACCCCTCTCCATAATCTTTGAAAATTCTTGGAGAACAGGAGAAGTGCCAGAAGACTGGAGAAGAGCAAATGTTGTTCCTATCTTCAAAAAGGGGAAGAAGGTGGACCCAGGCAACTATAGGCCGGTGAGTCTGACTTCTATACCAGGAAAGATCTTTGAACAAATTATTAAACAACATGTATGTCAATACCTGGATAAGAATGAAGTGATTAAACAGAGTCAGCATGGGTTTGTAACTAATAAGTCATGTCAGACTAATTTAATTTCCTTCTATGATGGTATTACTGATTGGGTGGATCAAGGAAATGCTGTAGATATAGTATATCTTGACTTCAGCAAAGCATTTGACAAAGTCTCTCATACAATCCTTATTGAAAAAATGACTAAGTATGGAATGGACAAGGCAACTGTTAGGTGGATTCATAACTGGCTTAGTGATCGGACCCAAAGAGTGGTCGTAAATGGCTGCACATCCAGTTGGAAGAATGTCTCAAGTGGGGTACCACAGGGCTCTGTCCTGGGCCCTGTATTGTTCAACATCTTTATCAACGATTTAGATGAAGGAATTGAGGGTAAACTGATTAAATTTGCTGATGACACAAAGCTAGGAGGGATAGCTAATACTAGAGAAGAGAGAGAGAGGATTCAAAAAGATTTAAATAAACTGGAGAAGTGGGCAGCAACTAACAGAATGGTTTTTAACAGGGAGAAATGCAAAGTACTACATCTGGGCAATAAAAATGAAAAAAGCATATATAGAATGGGAGGAATAGGGCTAAGTGACAGCACATGTGAAAAAGACTTGGGTATACTAATAGATCACAGACTGAATATGAGTCAACAGTGTGATGCAGCAGCAAAAAAGGCAAATGCAATTCTAGGATGTATTAACAGAAGCATACAGTCTAGATCACGTGAAGTAATTATTTCCCTCTACTCCTCTTTGGTCAGACCTCATCTGGAATATTGTGTCCAATTTTGGGCACCACATTTTAAAAAAGACATCAACAAACTGGAGCAAGTTCAGAAAAGAGCGACCAGAATGGTGACCGGTCTGCAAACCCTGTCTTATGAGGAAAGGTTGCAGGATTTGGGAATGTTTAGTTTGCAAAAGAGAAGACTGAGAGGAGACTTAATAGCTGTCTACAAATATCTAAAGGGCTGTCACATTGTAGAAGGATCAACTTTATTCTCATTTGCACAAGGAAAGACTAGAAGCAATGGGATGAAACTGAATGGGAGGAGACACAGATTAGATATTAGAAAAAACTTTTTGACAGTTAGAGTGATCAATGAGTGGAACAGGCTGCCACGAGAAGTGGTGAGTTCTCCTTCAATGGAAGTCTTCAAACAGAGGCTGGACAGACATCTAACTGGGATGATTTAGCGAATCCTGCTTTGAGCAGGGGGTTGGACCAGATGGCCCAGGAGGTCCCTTCCAACTCTACGATTCTATGATTCTATGATTCTATGATTCTATGATTCTACTGTATGTCTATATGTATGTATTGTATGAATGTATTGTATGTAGTATGTATGTTGTATGTCTGTAGCATGTTGTATGTATGTATGTTGTATGAATGTAGTATGTATGTATGTTGTATGTATGTCTGTAGCATGTTGTATGTATGTAGTATGTTGTATGAATGTAGTATGTATGTATTGTATGAATGTATGAATGTATTGTATGTAGTATATATGTTGCATGTATGTAGTATGTATGTAGTATGTTGTATGAATGTAGTATGTATGTATTGTATGAATGTATTGTATGTAGTATGTATGTTGTATGTATGTAGTATGTACTATGTATGTATGTTGTATGAATGTAGTATGTATGTTGTATGTATGTAGTATGTATGTATGTAGTATGTATGTATGTTGTATGAATGTTGTATATATGTATGTAGTATGTATCTATGTTGTATGAATGTAGTATATATGAAGTATGTAGTATGTATGTATGTTGTATGAATGTTGTATATATGTATGTATGTTGTATGAATGAAGTATGTATGTAGTATATATGTTGTGTGAATGTAGTATATATGAAGTATGTATGTAGTATGTATGTATGTTGTATGAATGCAGTATACGGTATATGAAGTATGCATGTAGTATGTATGTAGTATGTATAAATGTTGTATATATGTAGTATGTATGTATGTTGTATGAATGTAGTATAAATGAAGTATGTATGTAGTATGTATGTTGTATGAATGTTGTATATATGTAGTATGCATGTAGTATGTCTGTATGTTGTATTAATGTAGTATATATGAAGTATGCATGTAGTATGTAGTATGTATGTATGTTGTATTAATGTAGTATATATGAAGTATGCATGTAGTATGTAGTATGTATGTATGTATGTATGTTGTATTAATGTAGTATATATGAAGTATGTATGTATGTATGTTGTATGAATGTTGTATATATGTAGTATGTCTGTAGTATGTATGTAGTATGTATGTTTTTTATTTTTTACCTTCAACACATTAGCCGGATGATGGGACTACTACTGTCCCATCATTGGCTAATGTGTCAATCACTGTCATTGTAGCAGTCATAGCCCGATGGGACTTGTAGTCCCATCGGACGATGCCTGCACATACTCACAACCCCTGGCAGGCCCGCACAGACCGCCGGAAGGCCCGCACAGACCCCCATCAGACCCGTACAGACCACCGAGAGGCCCGCACAGACCGCCGGAAGGCCGCACAGACCCCCATCAGGCCCGTACAGACCCCCAAGAGGCCCATACAGACCCCGCCCGCACACACAGACACGCACAGTGTCCGCCCACGCACCGCCCACACTCTTCCCCCCCTCCCGAACTGGATGTACAAGGAAAGAAAGGGGCTTTTTTAATTCCGATATTTCTGTCCCATTGACTTGAATGGGACTTCCGGTATCGGAATCGGCGATACCGATACTTTTTTGGGTATTGGGCCGATCCAATCCGATCCAATATTTCTGTATATCGGATGGTATCGCTCAACACTATTCGTGACGCCACCTGTGGTGTTCGGCAATGAAGATGTTAAGCCGACGCTGCAGACAGATCCTCTGGGACAGATGGTGTGGTGCAGCAATGATGTAATAGCCCTCCACAGGCAGGGCTGTAGTCCAAGGGCAGTGTAGGTGAAGTGACACGTAGATGGTGCAGTGTCAGGCGCGAGGGATGTAGCAGTGCTGAGCAGGTGGACGCAGGAATAAGTGGAGGACACCAGGGAATGTAGTTCCAAAGCTTTACTCACAGTCTGTTGTGGTACAAGGGCCTGCATCCGTGCTGTCCTCTGGGTCAGGAGCTCAGCCAACTTCCAGGCAAGATGAAGTACTCCTTTCCAACACTCCGCCAACATATGCCTTTTCTGAACGTCTCCCTTGTTGCGCCTATAGTGAAGTACTCACAGTACTGAGTTACACTGGAGTTCCTCCTGTCAGATGTTCCTATGAACTCTACTTGTACGGCAGACAGCTAGTAGCCTGCTTCGGGGACTCCTTACTACCTAGTCCCGGCTCACTCACGATGCAAGTCTTGGGTAGGAATAAAGTGGTGACAACTACTATTCCGCCGGTGTCTGCTGCAGGACCATTAGTATCCATACAACCTCGAGGACCGGACCCCGGCCTTGCGCTGTGAACTTGGGAAGGCTTCTCCTCTAACCCTAATCCTTAGTCCTCCTCTCCTTACGTTTCGTACAATCCTTTCCTTCTCATGGAGATTCAGGCTTTCTATAATGTCTCTTTCCTGTGCCATCGGACCCAGGTCACTGAGGTCGGCTGCAGCACTTCCTTCCATCCATCCCACTCCGGGGATCTTCTCTCCTCCTCTGACTCTGTCAGACTGACCAAATCCTAAACTCTTCCCGCTCTTTTGAGTGCAAACTAAACTCCACCCGCCTCCCAGCACGTTTCGTGTTCCAAGCAGGGAGCCACCAAAGGGTGCTTTGCTACACTACTTTGTGGTGTGGGGGTGCCGGTGTTGGAGTGTGGTCAGGTGTCTCCACCTTACCTGGATAGTGGGGTACCACACCTCAGGAGGAGGTGCAGTACCTCTGTGGCGACTGAACCCTCAGGGTCGCCACATAATACTAACGGCCCCATACACATGAGATCAAAGTTGGCTGAGCGGTCATTTGGCAGACGGCGATCTCTCCCGACTCCCCCATACACACAAATATTCCAGCTTTCCTGTGGTCTGTATGAGAGAGTCGCCTCCAGACTCCTCTAGAGGAGGATTATCTACAGGAAGAACAGACGGATAATCCTCTGAAATTCAGGATGTCAGATCCTTCTCTGCCCTGACATCATCTGTCGGGAGGCCCCCAAATACATTATATGGTCGGCCAATCCCCCGAAATCAGAGCTTTCATGTAACTTTAGCCTAATGTGTATGGGGGTGTTATAAGGTAACTTATTGGACGCTGCCTCTGGCCCGGCCTAATAGACCTTCATACATTGCAGCCCAGACCCCATTATTAGGCATGTAAGTATCGCAGTAACTAGGCCGCCCCATACTATCGAGTACTTGGAGGCGGGGGGCATTCAGCCAAACTCTGTCACACCTTCTTAGATGTCATGTTTGCTTTTCAGGGTTTTTGTTGCAGCCGCTCCTGTGCCGTCCCTGCGGTGTACATCTATGTTCTGGGGCACAAAAGAGTTAATTTCTTTTTAATAAATGTTTAACATGTCAAAAATTATAAAATGTGTTTTCTGCTTTTTTGTTATTTTTTTCTTCTTACAAGAATTGTTGTAGCCAATTTTCTTTAGAAACATTTTAATATCGGCTTTTTCTGGAGTTTTTCTTGTAATATAGGAAAGCCTAAGGCCAGAAATAAACCCCATAAATCACTGTACATGGAGACTTTGGGATCAGATCATTTCTGTCCGTTGTGTTTGTGGAAACAAAAAATCTTTTCTAAAAGCCTCAAACTTCTGTGTGTGACTCAGAGCTGAGATCTAACGTGATGGAAGATTCCAGTGCGGGGAAGACGGGAAACCTTCATATAGACGGCCGGTGGGGATGGAGGCAGTGACCGACTCTGGCCAAATCTGTCTCTAGAGCCGCAGTAGAAGATGAAGATGTCGTCCTCATCATGAAGGAGTTATTTCTCATGTCGCGTGTAATGAATATCTCCTGCAGTATTGCTAATGCCGATTCCAGTGTCGGTAAATGAGACGAGAATTAGCGTTATGGAAGATGAGTCTATGAGGAACGTGTTCAGCTGCCGACTCCGAGGAGGAAACTGCTTGTTGTCTGTGGCCTAAATATATAGGTTTTATTAGTAGATAAAATAATAATAATAATCTTTATTTATGTAGCGCCAAAATATTCTGCAGTGCTTTACAGTTTAACAGTTTCAAAACACAAGTCATAAGTAACAACGTTAACAATACAATAATTAAAGTAAAATCAGCCGCCCCTGCTGGTGAGAGCTTACAATCTACAATGAGGTGGGGGAGATACAAAGTACAGGTGTGTATTTACAATGATGTATTTACAATGATGGTCCAGCCATCTTGAGAAGGTGGGGGACAGAGATAGTGAATGGGCTACATATTCACACTTGCACATAAAATGACTTTGATTAGTGAACGTGATAGGCTGCTCTGAATAGATGTGTTTTGAGAGAGGGCCTAAAACTGTGCAAATTGTGGATAGTCCTAATTTCTTGGGGTAGAGCATTCCAGAGTATTGGCGCAGCGCTGGAGAATTCTTGGAGTCGGGAGTGGGAGGCGCGGATTAGTGCAGAGGTTAGTCGAAAGTCTTTTGCAGAGCGCAGCGGTCGGCTAGCCCGATAGATGGAAATGATGGAGGAGATGTAGGGGGGTGCCGCACTGTGGAGAGCTTTGTGGGTGAGAACAAGTACTTTGAATTGGACCCTATAATGAATGGGCAGCCAATGTAAGGACTGGCGAAGAGCGGACGCGTCCGAGTACCGATTAGCCGGATAGATGACCCTGGCTGCTGCATTAAGTATGGACTGGAGAGGGGAAAGTCGAGTAGCGGGGAGGCCAATTAATAGGGCATTGCAGTAGTCCAGGCGGGAATGGATCAGAATGACAATGAGGGGTTTTTTTGTTTCCCTGGTGAGAAAAGGGCGGATTCTAGAGATGTTCTTTAGGTGTAAGTGGCAAGAGCGGGCAAGAGATTGTATATGGGATGTGAAGGAGAGGTTGGTGTCAAACATAACACCCAGACAGTGCGCCTGCTGCCGGGGTGTTATTATGGTGCCACCCACGGAGAGGGAAATGACAGATTTAGGGAGGTTAGTAGATGGCGGGAGCAGAAAAAGTTCAGGTTTTGAGAGGTTAAGTTTCAGATAGAGAGCGGACATGATGTTGGAGACTGCGGACAGTCTGTCACTGGCATTCTGTTGTACAGCGGGGGTAAGGTCAGGGGATGACGTATATAGTTGTGTATCATCAGCATAAAGATGGTACTGAAAGCCAAATCTGCTGATGGTCTGTCCAATTGGGGCCGTGTAGAGAGAGAAGAGAAGGGGGCCAAGGACTGAGCCCTGAGGTACCCCGACAGCGAGAGGAAGAGGAGATAACGTGGAGCCAGCAAACAAAACACTGAAGGAGCGGTCAGAGAGATAGGAAGAGAACCAGGAGAGAGAGATTTCCTTAATGCCTAGTGACTGGAGCCTATGGAGTAGGAAACGGTGGTCAACAGTGTCGAAAGCTGCAGAAAGGTCAAGAAGAATGAGCAGAGAGTGTTCACCGTTACATTTTGCTGTCAGAAAGTCATTGGTCACTTTGATGAGTGCAGTTTCAGTCGAATGTAGGGGTCGGAAGCCAGACTGTGAAGGGTCTAGGAGGGAGTGAGGGGAGAGGTAACGGGTAAGGCAGCAGTAGACTAGGCGCTCCAAGAGTTTAGAGATGAAGGGGAGATTGGAGACTGGTCTGTAGTTGTTTGTGCATCATGGGTCGAGAGCAGGTTTCTTTAATAATGGAAGAATGATAGAGTGTTTGAAGGAGGATGGGAAAATGCCTGAGGAGAGGGAGAGATTAAAGATTGTAGTTAGGTGAGTTGTGATGACTGGAGAGAGAGACTGGAGGAGTTGTGAGGGAATGGGGTCGGTAGTGCATGTAGTTGGGCTAGAAGAAGAGAGGAGTCTGGAGACTTCTTCTTCTGTGATGAGATCAAATGTGGAAAGTGAGCCAGGGGAAATGCAATTAGGGATGGGAGTCACAGCACTTGGTGGTTGGGAGCGGATGTCCTGACGGATATTATCTATTTTCTCTATAAAATGGGAGGCCAGGTCATCAGCACAAATGTCTGTGATAGGGGCTTGTGCTTTTGGCCAGAGGAGGGAGTGAAAAGTGTCAAAAAGTTTCTTGGGGTTGTTGGCTAGTGAGGAGATCAGGGTGGTGAAGTAGGTCTGTTTGGCGAGGTGAAGGGCAGCGTTATAGGTTCTTAACATAAATTTGAAGTGGATGAAGTCTTCTGGTGTGCGGGTTTTTCTCCGTCAGCGTTCAGCACTCCTAGAGCATCGCTGGAGAAATTGAGTTTGCGATGTGAGCCAGGGCTGTTTTACTCTGTGTTTGGAGGTTTTGAGGGTGAGGGGCGCTACCTGGTCAAGGGTGGTTGTAAGAGTGTGTTGTAGTGATGAACAGCCAGATTAGGACAGGAAAAAGAGGAGATTGGGATAGGGAAGATTGTAGGGAGTCTGAAAGTGTCTGAGGGTTAATGGCTTGTAGATTTCTGAATGTTTGATAGGTAGGAGTGTGCTGGGGTGGGCGAGGATTTGTGAGCGTGAAGGAGAGAATATTGTGGTCAGAGAGGGGAAGTGGTGAGTTATTTAGGTAGGAGATTGAGCAAAGCCGGACAAAGACCAGGTCAAGGGTGTTACCGTCTTTGTGTGTCTCAGAGGTTGAGCGCTGTGAGAGGCCGAGAGAGGTGGTTAGTGATAGAAGCTGGGATGCAGATGTGGAAGTAGGGCTGTTAATGGGGATGTTGAAGTCTCCCAGGATAAGAGTTGGTAGTTCTGAGGACATGAAGTGTGGCAGACAGGCTGAAAAGTGGTCAAGGACGTGTGTTATGAATGAGTCACCGGAGGAGGAGAAAACAAAAATACAAGCTAAGTCCAGAAAACCGGAGAAGTTGGTAACTAGCGGATTGCAGACCCCTGATCCTATTCACCACAACTAACAGTAGCCGTGGGGGGTTCCTACGGTGGTCCTAGACCCCTCGTCACAGCCGGAGAGCTAAATAAACCTAAAGAAAGAAAGAGGAAATCTAAACTGCCCCAGAGCAGACCCCAAAGCAATAGACAGCCCCCAACATGTATTGTCGGTGAAAAACAGATGAAAATACAAACGCAGACAGAAAGACAGGCTGAGCAAACGATGGGGCCCAACTAACTAGATGGGAAAGGACAGAAAAGATGCTGGCTGCAATCTGCAAAAAACCTACCAAAAATGTCCCAACAGTCTGATAGGAAAAAAGGCCCTGAAGTCACTAGACTTCAAAAACTCTATATCAGCACTCAGGTATATTCTGAAACCAGAGCAAATAGATCAACTGATCAGAGACAAAAATGGAATTCAGCCAGTCCCAGCAAGGGCTGGCTGAACGCAAACACTAAGTAAACCAGACAAAATTTCATGGAATAATAGCAGGGCAAAAACTTAGCTTTTAGTAGACAGGAACTAAACTGGATGCCAGAACTCAGAGCAGAAAGGATCACCAGCAACCCTGCAGGGCGTTGGCTGCCTTATATTCACTCAGAGATTCTGGATGTCCAATCACACTCCACCTGTTCAGATGACAGGTTCTTCCCATCCAACTCAATTTCACTACTTCCCTTCACCAGCAGAGGGAGTTCATCAGACATCACAGGTGAAGGGGCAAATGTACTCACAACAGACGTGGGTGAGCCTGGAGGCCGGTATATGACCGCTACTGTGAGGGAGAAGGGACGGAAGAGTCTGATGGTATGGACCTCAAAAGAAGGGAATGAGAGTGATGGAACTGGGGGGATGTCAGGGAACAAAACTAAACACTGTAAAATAATAAATCTCATATGTTTCCCTTATTATCGCCAGTAATTGTATTATTACACAGGATTCTTATGATGTTACATTGGCTCATCATCTTCTCATTCAGGTCTCTACAATATCGGATCCTCTCAGTGAAGATCTTCTGCAAAAGAAAATATTCCTGATTTACCCATCAAGGATGGATATGGACAGAGACAAGATGGCGGAGAGGATGTTACACCTCACCCTAGAGATCCTCTTCCGTCTCACTGGAGAGGTGAGAGATTCTGATGACGTCACATTACATCATTCTTATCTATGGGAATAACAGATGGACAGAACTGGAGAGGTGAGGACTCTGGAAATGTCTGTAGTGAGATTTATTAATGTGTCTCTCCATAACCAGGATTACACAGTGGTGAAGAAGACCTCTAGTGATCGCTGTCAGGACCCTGTGTCTGAGGGATGGGGAAGACCCCTGAGCCCAATCACAGGGCCTCTACCTCACCCCCAGATCCATGTGGACATCAATGACCAGAAGATCCTAGACCTCACCTACAAGATGATTGAGCTGCTGACTGGAGAGGTGACACTGCTGGGAATGCTGGGACATTATACAGTAACGCTATGAAGGGATCGGGGGATGACGGTATCATTGTATGTGTCAGGTTCCTATAAGGTGCCAGGATGTCGCCGTCTATTTCTCCATGGAGGAGTGGGAGTATTTAGAAGGACACAGAGATCTGTACAAGAACGTCATAATGGAGGTTCCCCAGCCGCTCACATCACCAGGTAATAGACAGGACTAAATACACACGGCCTATAATTATCTGTATGTAGAGAATGAATTTAGTCCCTGTATGTGTTTCCTCCAGATCTATCCAGTAAGAGGACAACACCAGAGAGATGTCCCCATCCTCTTCTTCCACAGGACTGTAAACAAGAAGATCCCAGTGCTCCTCAGGATCATCAGGTAGATGGAGAGAAGGTGTCAGGAGATCTCCCCTTTGATGTGTAGACGGCTGTGAAGGTCTTGTGCTCAGTCTTGTTTTAACCACCAGTATTATATGTTTTATACTTGTGTGATGAGAACAGTGGAGGTGGCAGGATTAGAGCTGATCATAGATGGGACTTCTCCATCTGTCGGTGACTTTTACAATATTTGTTTCAGGGTGAAGATCTGACCCATATTAATACTACAGAGACATATGTGAGAGATGATGAGTGGTGTAAAGAGGAGAGTGCCACATATGACTACCCAGGTGAGTAGTAACCACTGAATGCAGAGACGTCACAGATTCCTCTCAGTCACCGGCTGTGGCTGCTTTATCGGTGGTGTAGTCCGGCCGTATTACCATGATCACCATTTTGCCTCTAGACCACAACATTCTCCTCCACCAAAACTGCAAATGACTTTGGGCATTGAAAGCCCTTTTCTATAGACCTTACAACCTGGAGGAGCCACCTACTCCCTGGGTTGAGGAGACGCTGACCGTTACCTGCCCAGATCTGTAAACTATAAAGCCAAATGACAGCGTACGTAGAATGTGCTGACAGGTTAGAAAATCACTTGAAGAAAAATATTATGCTGGGCCTGTAAGAGAAAGCGGAGGGTAATGATGCTGTTGGCTTCCTAGGTCCCTGAGATCTTATCGGATGACTCTTCTCTCCCTTCTGTGCTGCTGAATGTCTCATGGTCCCTACAAGACCAGGTCCAGTCTTTCTGGCCAAACTTCCCTTTTAAAATCGACAATAGTAAATGTGCAGTGAGGCCAAGTGTGAATTTCTGTACAATAACAGCAGAGTTTCCCTTTATCCTGACTTTTCAATTTATATTAAAACTACCATATTTTTTGGACTAAAGACACACTTTTTTCCTTCAAAAATCTGGAGGGAAATGGGGGGTGCATCTTATAGTTCGGATGTACCGGCTCTGGCGGAGCAGCGGGTCACAGGAGGCTGGAGCCGGTGGCTGCGGCTAACTCCTGTTCCCACTGCTAAAGAGAAATGAATATTCACTGCATTCCACGCCCATGGGCTTGGAGGGCCTTGAATATTCATTTCTCTTTAATCCCTTCCCGACCAATGATGCCACATAGGCAT
The DNA here is from genome assembly GCF_039654945.1 of Dendrobates tinctorius. Taxonomy (NCBI): domain Eukaryota; kingdom Metazoa; phylum Chordata; class Amphibia; order Anura; family Dendrobatidae; genus Dendrobates; species Dendrobates tinctorius. The sequence continues at coordinate 1,448,514 of NW_027362146.1, read as the reverse complement.
CATGAAAAGCCGTGCCAATATGACCAGTGACGCCTATGTGGCGTCATGAAATAATTGCCCTCCTGCGGGTCGAGTGACCGGGGTCACTTAAAGGTCACCCAATCCGCTGTCATGCCGCGCTCACTGCGGCCGCTCAGGGGGCCCCGTCGGCTGAGCACGCGCACTTCTCATACCCAGGTTTCCACTCCCTCCATGTCGCGCTTGTGCGTGCGCGCTCCTGTCAGGTCTGTCTCCAGGTCGGTCCTCTCTATGGTAAAGGAGGATCTGACCCGGAAGCTGTAGTGGTCATGTGCTATCAGGCATTAGGACCTGACCCGGAAGCTGTACTGGTCATGTGCTATATCAGGCTACCTCTCCCTATGGGAGGTCCCTGATTATTGTTGTGCTTCCTGGCCTAGTCGGTTGTGTCCCTGCCTGGCTGTGCGCTGTATTCAGGTCCTCTGCTCTGCTTTGTACTCTATTGTGCCTCCTGGCACACGTTCTGAACTTTCACTTTGCTTTGTCTCATGCTCAGTCGTGCCTCTTGGCACACACTCTGATCCTGTGCTCTGTTTCATGCTCAGCCGTGCCTCCGGGCACTCACTCTGTCCTTGTGCTCTGTTACGCCTCCTGGCACGTCTGTTGCTCAATTCAGTACTCTGTCGTGTTTCTGGCACGCGTCCTGTTTTGCTCACATCCAGACGTACTGGTCGCTGCATGTCATTTGTGCCCACTTGTACCCGTCTTGCACTATCCTGTATTTAGCGCACACCCATGTATCCAGCTGGTATTCCCTAGTATCCTGCACCTTCCTTCAGACACACTCACTCGTGTCTCCTGTGAACCGGCCGCCTGGTGCCAGCAGTCGTGGTATCTTATCCCCTGGGGCTTGCTCCTGACACTCCCTGTATAGGGGGTGGTTCTCACTAGGCCAGCTCGCCCTGGGAGGGTTGGTGCCATGACCCAGAGGGTCCACTCCAGGAGTCGTCACACCCGCACACACAGGGAGCTTTGTACTTCACCACAGGGGGGGTGGCTTCGCCCCCATGTGGCTATGATCGCTCTGATTGGACGTTAAAAGTGAAACAGCCAATCAGAGCGATAATAATATTTCATCAATGAAATTTGATGAAATATTACAAATCCAGCCATGGCTGATGCTGCAGTAGCATCGGGCATGCTTGGAGACACCGATCCGACCCCCCCACACCGGCGATCTGCCACTGAATGACAGATCTGCCTCCGCTGTCATCATCTGCTCCCCCCGCCTTCCCTCCGTTCCCCCCGCAGTCCGATCACATCCCCTCCCAACCCCCGGTACCTTCCGAGTGCCGCTGTTGCTCCCGATGTCCCGCGGTCCCGGATCATGGGTGCCGCCATCTTGGAAAATGGTGGGCGCATGCGCAGTGCGCCCGCTCAAATCTGCCGGCTGCAGATTCGATTCATTCATTTTGATCACTGTGATAAACTCTCACAGTGATCAAAATAAAATAAAACGTAAATAAACCCCCCCCTCTATACGCCCTTAGGTAGAAACAAATAATAAAATAAAGAAAACATTTTTATTTTCATTTTTCCATTAGGGTTAGGGTGGAATTAGGGTTAGGGTGGAGTTAGGGCTAGGGTTGGAATTAGGGTTAGGGTTAGAGTGGAATTAGGGTTAGGGTTGGAATTAGGGTTAGGTGTTATGATTGAGTCACCGAGGAGGAAAAAACAAAACACAAGCTCAGCCCAGAAAATCAGAGAGGTTGGAAACTAGCGGATTGCAGACCCCTAATCCTATCACACAACTAGCAGTAGCCGTGGAGTGTTCCTACGGTGATCCTAGACACCTCGTCACAGCCGGAGATCTAAATAAGCCTAAAGAGAGAAAAGGGAAAAACTGACTGCCCCAGAGCAGACCCCAAAGCAATAGGCAGCCCCCAACATATAATGACGGTGAAACAAGATGAAAACACTAACACAGATAGAAAGATAGGTTGAGTAAACGATGGGGCCCAAGCTAACTAAAAAGGACAGGACAGAAAAGCTGCTGTCTGCAATCCGACAAAACCCTGCTAAAAATATTACCAACACAACTGATAAGCAAAAAGGACCCTGAAGTCACTAGACTTCAAACCCTATATCAGCACTCAGAATATTCTGAAAGCAGAGCAAAAGAGAACACTGATCAAGGATTAAGAATCCAGCACACCCCCGGCCAGGGATGGCTGAACTCAAAAAACAAGGTAAACAGAACCAAAACTAATAAGTTCAATAGCAGAGCAAAAACTTATCTTTGGGAAGCAGGAATCAGACTGGTCTCCAAGAATCCAGCAGAGAAAATCACCAGCCACTCAGAAGGGTGTCGGCTGCCTTATATCCAGTCTGAAGTTCCTGTTACCCAGTCACAATCCACCTGATCAGGTGTTTGGTTTCTTTCATCCAAATCAGCCTCACTACCTTCCTTCACCAGAAGAGTGAGATCCTCGGACACAAAAGGTGAATGAACAGATGAGCTCACAACAGTTAAGGTTGGAATTAGGGTTAGAATTCTGGTTAGGGATGGAATTAAGATTATTGTGGAATTAGGGTTAGGGTTAGGGTTGGAATTAGGGTTAGGGTTAGGATGGAATTAGGGTTAGGGTGGAATTAGGGTTAAGGTTTGGGTTGGAATTAGGGTTAGGGTTGGAATTAGGGTTAAGATTAGAGTTAGGGGTTTGTTGGGGTTAGGGATGGGATTAGGGTTAGACTTGTGGTTAGGGTTATCGTCAGTTTTGGGATTAGGGTTAGGGGTGTGTTGAGGTTAGGGTTATGGTTAGGGTTGGGATTAGGGTTAGGGATGTGTTGGGGTTAGGGGTGTGTTGGGGTTAGGGTTGGAGTTAGAATTGAGGGGTTTCCACTGTTTAGGCACATCAGGGGGTCTCCAAACGCGACATGGTGCTAACATTGATTCCAGCCAATTTTGCGTTCAAAAAGTCAAACGGTGCTCCCTCCCTTCCAAGCCCTGACGTGTGCCCAAACAGTGGTTTACCCCAACATATGAGGTAACAGCGTACTCCGGAAAAATTGCAGAACAACTTTGGGGGTCTAATTTCTCCTTTTACCCTTGGGAAAATAAAAAATTGGGGGCTAAAAAATTATTTTTGTGGAAAAAAATGTTTTTTTTATTTTCACGTCTCTGCGTTATAAACTTTTGTGAAGCACTTGGGGGTTCAAAGTGCTCACCAGACATCTAGATAAGTTCCTTGGAAGGTCTAGTTTCCAAAATGGGGTTACTTGTGGGGGGTTTCTACTGTTTAGGCACATCAGGGGCATATGTAACGACGACTGCAGACCATTCCTTGAAAGTCTGCATTTCAAAACATCACTACTTCCATTCCGAGCCCTGATGTGTGCCCAAACAATGGTTCCCCCCACATATGGGGTACCAGCGTACTCAGGACAAACTGGACAACAAATTTTGGGGTCCAATTTCTCCTGTTACCCTTGTGAAAATAAAAAATTGCAAGCTAAAAAATCATTTTTTGAAGGAAAAAAATGATTTTTTATTTTCACAGCTTTGCGTTATAAACTTCTGTGAAGCACTTGGGGGTTCAAGGTACTCACCACACATCTAGATAAGTTCCTTGGGGGGTCTAGTTTCCAAAATGCGGTCACATGTGGGGGGTTTCCACAGTTTCTTCACATCAGGGGTTCTGAAAACGTAACATGACGCCCGCAGACCAATCCATCAAGTCGGCATTTCAAAATGTCACTACTTCCCTTCCAAGCCCCAACGTGTGCCCAAACAGTGGTCCCCCCCACATATGGGATACCAGCATACTCAGGACAAACTGGACAACAACTCTTGGGGTCCAATTTCTCTTGTTACCCTTGTGAAAAAAAAATTGCGGGCTAATAATCATTTGTTTTAGGAAAAAAATTATTTTTTATTTTCACGGCTCTGCGTTATAAACTTCTGTGAAGCACTTGGGGGATCAAGGTGCTCACCACACAACTAGATAAGTTCCTTGGGGGTCTATTTTCCAAAATGGTGTCACTTGTGGGGGGTTTCCACAGTTTAGGTACATCAGGGGCTCTGCAAATGTAACATGATGCCCACAGACCATTCCATCAAGTCTGCATTTCAAAACGTCACTACTTCCCTTCCAAGCCTTGACGTTTACCCAAACAGTGGTCCCCCCCACATAAGGGGTACCAGCGTACTCAGGACAAACTGGAAAACTTTTGGGGTCCAATTTATCCTATTACCCTTGTGAAAATAAAAAATTGCTGACTAAAAAATAATTTTTGGAGGAAAAAAAAATATTTTTTATTTTCACGGCTCTGCATTATAAACTTCTGTGAAGCACTTGGGGGTTCAAGGTGCTCACCACACATCTAGATAAGTTCCTTCGGGGGTCTAGTTTCCAAAATGGGGTCACTTGTGGGGGAGCTCCAATGCTTAGGCACACAGGGGCTCTCCAAACGCGACATGGCAACCGCTAAATATTCCAGCATATTTTCCATTCAAAAAGTCAAATGGCGCTCCTTCCCTTCTGAGCCCTGTTGTGCACCCAAACTGTGGTTTATGACCACATATGAGGTATCGGTGTACTCAGGAGAAATTTCCCAACAAAATTTAAGATCCATTTTATCCTTTTGCCCATGTGAAAATGAAAAAATTGATGCTAAAAGAAAATTTTTGTTGGAAAATTAAAATGTCCATTTTTTCCTTCCATGTTGCTTCAGTCACTGTGACACACCTGAAGGGTTAATAATCTTCTTGAATGTAGTATTGAGTAGCTTGAGGGGTGCAGTTTTTAGAATGGTGTCACTTTTGGGTATTTTCTGCCATATAGACCCCTCAAAGTGACTTCAAATGTGAGGTGGTCCCTAAAAAAATGGTTTTGTAAATTTTGTTGTAAAAATAAGAAATCACTGCTCAACTTTTAACCCTTATAACTTCCTAACAAAAAAAAATTTTGTTTCCAAAATAGTGCTGATGTAAAGCAGACATGTGGCAAATGTTATTTAGTAACTATTTTGTGTCACATAACTTTCTGGTTTTACAGAATAAAAATTCAAATTTTGAAAATTGTGAAATTTTTAAAATTTCCCCCAAATTTCTGATTTTTTCACAAATAAACGCAAAAATTATCAACCTAAATTTACCACTAACATGAAGCCCAATATGTCATGAAAAAATATTCTCAGAATCGCTAGGATCCATTGAAGCGTTCCAGAGTTATTACCTCATAAAGGGACATTGGTCAGAATTGCAAAAAATGTCCTGGTCATTAAGGTCAAAATAGGCTTGGTCATGAAGGGGTTAATAATAGTGTCTTTCTCTACTCTTCTGGTCAGGACTCATAGTGGCTCCAATGGTCCACCATAAATGAGTGCAGCTCCAGTTTAGTGTTCTCCCCTTGTACATACGTTGATGTTGGGGATGTAACATTTTTTATTCTATGTCTTTTTTTTTTAACCTGTTCCTTCTGTATGATAATTTGATTGTGGTGGGATCGGCCTTCCTGCCTAATGTGAGTCTGTAACTCCGTGATAGTCTTGAAAAAAATCTCTCCATCGCCTCTTCCAAATGTCTAAGATCTAAATTTAAAGGGAACCTGTCAGCAGGATTGTGCTCAGTAACCTACAGACACTGTCAGGTCAGCGCCGTTATACTGATTACAATGATACCTGGTGATGAAATCCGTCTTGTGGTTGTTGTTTAATCTGTATTTGTAGTTTTCAGTTCATGAAATTCTCGTGCTCTGGGGCGGGGCTGTGGGTGGGGCACTGGGGTGGGGCTGTGGGCGGGGCTTTATGTGGTGCGCTGATTACATATTCATCTGTATTGGCTTATGACAGATCACTGATCCCTCACTGACCTGCCCCCCATTATTACATAATACATATAATAGCATTGATATTATTGGTGATAATGCCTATAATATTGTGGCTATTGTGAGGCTTAGACAAAAAATGTGCAAATGACACTGGCAGCGCCTGTTCAGTAATATCTCTTACTTATAGATTTATAGATGCCATTGCCGGTGACATTTTTCTGGATGTAGTTTTTTATGTAAAATAGGGGGCAGGTCACTGAAGGATCAGGGTCATAAGCCAATATAGATGAATATGTACGTAGAGCACCACATAAGACCCGCCCACAGCCACTCCCACAAACCCACCCCAAAGCACGAGAATCTCATTAACTGAAAACTACAAATACAGATCAAACAATAACCAGCCCGCAGCTGCCCGAAAAAGACAAATCTATTAGATGCGCCAATTCCGACACTTTGCCCGGCTCTTCCCACTTGCCCTGTAGTGTTGGCAAGTGGGGTTCATATTTGTGTGGTTGATGTCACCTTTGTATTGTCAGGTGACATCAAGCCCACGGCTTAGTAATGGAAAGGTGTCTATCCATTACTAACCCCATAGTTACATGGTAAATAAAGACACAGCCAGAATAAAGCCTTTTATTAGAAATAAAACAAAACAGTTTTCCTTTTTTATTTAAAAATAACAAACACAGTTATACTCACCTAACGCCTATTTCCACCAAAGAGCTCGTTCTCCTGTAATAAAAATAAAAAACAACAATATAATATACCTTTCTGTCGCTCTGTCCCACGCCATAATCTTTATCTGGGGGATAATTAGTTTTCAACCTGTTTGGTGCCAAGATGCGACCGTCCAGGTTGAGAACCACTGGTGAATGAGCTGCTGTAAGCGCAGTATCATTGACCAGCAGTGACATCATCGAGGTTTCCAACCAGGCTGAACTGCAGTGACCTCAGGACCGTGGGAAAAAGTCAGTGATGAGGTCACCACAGTTTAAGCTTAGTGACTTCACAGCAGATCACCGTGAGAATTCTGTGGGTTATTTTTAAATAAAAAAACGAAAACTGCGTTTTGCTTTATTTCTAATAAAAGAGTTTATTATGGCTGTGTATTTACCATATAACTATAGTATTAGAAATGGATAGGTGTCTTATAGACATCTCTCCATTACTAAGCCGTGGGCTTGATGTCACATGACAATACAAGGGTGACATCAACCCCACAAATATGAACCCCATTTGCCACCACTATAGGGCAAGTGGGAAGAGCCAGGCAAAGCACCAGAATTGGAGCATCTAATAGATGTGGCTATTCTGGGCAGCTGCGTGCTGCTATTTTTAGGCTGGGGGGGTTAATATCCATGGCCCCTTACAAGCTTGAGAATACCAGCCCCCAGATGTCAGCTTTAGCAAGGCTGGTTGTCAAAAATGGAGGGGACCCCAGGCCGTTTTCTTAAATTATTAAATAAAAAAAACTGTGGGGACCCCTCTTTTCTTGATAACCAGCCTTGCTGAAGCTGACAGCTGAGGGTTGCAGCCCCCAGTTGTGAGTTTTGCCAGACTAGTTATAGAAAATACAGGGGAACCCATGCCGTTTTTTTCATTCATTTACTTATAGTGCAGGCGGCGGGTGAGGAATACTCCCATCATCCGCTCCTGCTGCCACTGTTCTTAGTAGCAGCAGGTGTAGGTTGAAGGGGGTAATAGACCCAAAAGCCGCCACCTGCTGTCATCATTCTGACTTTAATATAACTCTCATCATTCACCCCGCCGGCAGAGCAGGGGAGAATGATGAGAGCGTCTTCAGCACCGGCCACCGGGGAACAGGGCTTACTATAGCGCTTCTTCCCTGCCGGCCGTCCATGTGGTACTGATGCTGCACATGGTTGTCACACGTGTGCCACCAGTATTACACACATGGACGTCTCCGGTACCGGAAATATCAGGACGTGTGAAACCGGCCTTATACACAGTTCTCTTTAAATGCCTAATATTTCTTCTTGAAACTCATCTGACAGAAAATATTGGAGCTTAGGATAGTATAGATTGTGAAGTCTCTGAGACCCATACTCTAATTACACCAGAGAGGTTTCACCACTAGCTACTCATTTATTACTGATGGAGACTGTGGAGTTTGATCATTTCAGTAGTTCCTAATCAGGCCCCATTATTAGTATCTGACGTGTGTCACTTTATGTGGTGGTAAGTTTGGAATTCTGCACAAAGGATAATAGAAAACAAATGGATCTTACAAATTATTTTCCAGCTTCGCACTATACCCTACATACGGTTGTACACTACTGTCTGGTCACATGGCAGTGTTCAGAAGGGAAGGAGCGCCATTTAGCTATTTGAATGCAGATCTAGCTGGAATAGTTTGCAGACATAATGTATTGGGAGCACTGTTCATGGTCACCTGGCAGCTCAAAAGATGTCCTCCATGAACATGCTTGGCTCTATCTTCTCTGCTGTCCATATCCCAAGGATTGCCTTGCTCATTGCCCTTTTACACCTTTACATGGATCTGGACTTACACTGGGACCTCTAGGCTTGGACCATGGTGTTACCTGCTATTCTGTGGTGTTAGATGGCAAGAAGAATAGTCAGGTAGCTGGGTCAGAACCAGAAGGACAGAATCAGAAGACACAAGAGTAGTCAGTAAACGGGCCACGGTCACAACAGGAAACAAATACACAAGTCACAAGCTGAGCACAGAGGACTGAACCAGAGGAGAACAACGCTGTATCTGGCAGATTCCGGCCATGTGCTTTGCGCTTTAGTAGGGTGTGGTACTTTCCAATTGGCTGAAGTAGGGAGCAGATTACTCCAGCTGGACAGCATGAACAGATCCCAGATGAGATTGGACACATCATATGCAGAAGCCCTAATGTAACTAAATGACAGAAATCTAGAATAGTCGAAATCCCCATAAAGTGATTCCATTTTATAAATTAATTCACTGAGGGTTATAATCCTTAGGAGGAGTGAATATTTTGACTCCACAGTCACGTTCCAGAAATTAACACGCAGTGGATGTTGGAGAGTGAAAATTACACATCTGCCATTTTATTACCCAGCACATAGTGCCCAGATTGTGCTCCAGGAGACACACACCAAAAATTAAGTGGATTCTTCTCACTATAATATTGCTCAATACAGGGATCCTAAATGTTGTTTGCGCACACTGCAAGACTCCGAAGGGAGAGCGGATTTTGCTGGATTGGTTTATAGAAACCTTGTTGCTTTTCAGCAGCCTTTGAGCCACTAATAGTGCGGGAACCTCTGTTTTTCCATTGACAGATGATGGACCTGAGTGGGGACTTGTTTTTTGTGAGATGAGAATTGGTATTATTTTCGCCTACATAACATTGATTGGTTTCTTTCTATTCGATATTTGGGAGGCAGAATGAACAAACAGTTGAACACCGCACACTACTGGCTCATCCAACAAGGTTTTCTATTAGACTGTGAACTGTCATTGTCTTGGTAAATAATTAAAGTTTTATACATAGCTTGCCATTTTTATGGACAGTTTAAGTAGAAATGTTCAAAAATATAAAACTCAAGGATATTTTATTAAAAAATAATTGTTTTTATCTTAGCAGATGACTATACCAGGAGATCAGAGGGACAGCTGACATCTTTAATTTTGAAATCTGATGATCTTGAGATCCTACAAGATACAACTGAAGTGATTGCTGTTACTCCAGATATATCATCATCCATTCACAGCAAAGATCTGCCATCTGATCCTATGAAACAGGTCCCATCTTCTGATTCATTACTGACTACTAAGGAAAATCAAAGTCACAAAAGAGGCAATAAAAAGCAAACTGCTCCTAAAGCAAAGAAGTCATTTTCATGTTCAGAATGTGGGAAATGTTTTAACAAGAAATCTCATTTTGTTGCCCACCAGAGAATCCACACAGGAGAGAAGCCTTTTTCCTGTTCAGAATGTGGGAAATGTTTTGCACATAAATCACATTTTGTTACACATCAGAGAATTCACACAGGGGAGAAGCCTTTTTCCTGTTCAGAATGTGGGAAATATTTTGCACGGAAATCACATTTTGTTAACCACCAGAGAACTCACACAGGGGAGAAGCCTTTTTCATGTTCAGAATGTGGGAAATGTTTTAACCAGAAATCACAATGTGTTATTCACCAGAGAACTCACACAGGGGAGAAACCTTTTTCATGTTCAGAATGTGGGAAATGTTTTGGACAGAAATCACATTTTCTTACCCACAAGAGAACTCACACAGGGGAGAAGCCTTTTCCCTGTTCAGAATGTGGGAAATGTTTTAACAAAAAATCAGATTGTGTTACGCACCAGAGAGATCACACAGGGGAGAAGCCTTTTTCATGTTCCGAATGTGGGAAATGTTTTAACAAGAAATCAAATTGTGTTAAGCACCAGAGAACTCACAAAGGGGAGAAGCCTTTTTCATGTTCAGAATGTGGGAAATGTTTTAACAAGAAATCAGATTTGGTTAATCACCATAGAACTCACACAGGGGAGAAGCCTTTTTCCTGTTCAGAATGTGGAAAATGTTTTAACAATAAATCAAATTGTGTTAAGCACCAGAGAACTCACACAGGGGAGAAACTTTTTTCATGTTCAGAATGTGGGAAATGTTTTAACATGAAATCAAATTGTGTTAAGCACCAGAGAACTCACACAGGGGAGAAACCCTTTTCTTGTACAGAATGTGGGAAATATTTTACACAGAAAGCACATTTTGTTGCCCACCAGAGAACTCACACAGGGGAGAAGCCTTTTTCCTGTTCAGAATGTGGGAAATGTTTTAACAATAAATCAGCTTGTGTTAATCACCAGAGAATTCACACAGGGGAGAAGCCTTTTCCCTGTTCAGAATGTGGGAAATGTTTTATACAGAAATCAGATTGTGTTAAGCACCACAGAATCCACACAGGAGAGAAGCCTTTTTCATGTTTAAAATGTGGGAAATATTTTGCACAGAAATCACGTTTTCTTACCCACCAGAGAACTCACACAGGGGAGAAGTCTTCTTCCAGTTCAGAATGTGGGAAATATTTTAACCAGAAAGCACTTCTTGTTAGACATCAGAGCAGTCACATAGAGGAGAAGCCTTTTTCATTTTCTTAATGTGGGAAATATTTTACTTGGAAATCAACTGTTAATAAACATCAGAGATGTCACATAGGGGAGAAGACTTTTATATGTTCATAATGTTGGAATAGTTTTAACCAAAATGGAATTTTCTTAAATGGGTTGTCTCTTGTCATTCCTCATGTTTGCTGACGAAAGGAAAAAACTAAACCTTATTAATTGCAAATATAAAACTATACCCATAATTCACCCCCTGAAGGTTAGTCAGTAGGTGACTAATAGAAAAAACATGTACCCCACATCTCAGTATATAGGGTGAGGTGACGTGTACACACTCACTCTCCAAGCCTTTAATTTCTACGGGTTTCATCGTCCTCACCAAAGGCGACTCATCAGGAGACTATTTAATATTGACCTTTATTCAAGTGAGACTAAACAAAAAAAAAAAAACTAAAATCATGTATCATGTTATTCAGAACAGTCAGAAAACTAGCCACATATTGGCAGATCCCAGACCTCAAACTATATACTTCGGAAGTTTATAAGCCCCTCCAGTGTCAGGAATAGATAGTATGAATTTGAATTTACCAAATGGCTGCAATGAAACAAAGAGTGAAAAATTTAAAGGGGTCTGAATACTTTCCATACTCACTGTATCAGTAAAAATAACTCCTCTTTATTAGGTAAAGTATAAAAGAATTGCGCCATTTTCCGATACCCGTTGTGTCTCCATTTTTCATGATCTCGGGTTGGGTGAAGGCTTATTTTTTGTGTGCCGAGCTGACGTTATTAATGGAGACCATTTTGGTGCAGATACGATCTTTTGGTCTTTCCTTTATTGTATTTCAATGCAATGTTGCGGCCAAAAAAAGTAATTCTGGCGTTTTGACCTTTTTTCTCGTTACGCCATTTAGCGATCGGGTTAATTCTTTTTTATATTGATAGATCGGGCGATTCTGAACTCGGCTATAACAAATATGTGTATGTTTGATTTTTTATTGTTTTATTTTGAAAGGGGCGAAAGGGGGGTGATTTGAACTTTTATATTTTTTTATATTTTTAAAAACTTTTTGTTTTTACTTTTGTCATTGTGAAGACATACAGCATTGTATCTTAATGAACCAGATGACTATTTTTAGCAAACGAAGAATAATAGAATGTTATCTGTATGTTGGCTTTAAATGTAAGTGTTGATTTCTGGTTGGTCAAGAAAACAGACTTTTGTTTGTGTAAGCCGGTAATATTGACTTTTATTGTGCGCTTATCCTTTATCACTAGTGATGTTTGCTGATATGCTAATTATTCATTGTGTTATGGAGCCAGTTTGTTGACTTCTAAAGCAGAGAGGGAAAAACTATGCAAATAGTTTAAATAATCAAGTAATGCTATAATAATCTCATCTCCATTCTTACCCTTTATGTAAATACTGAATGAGGGACACTTGTTAAGTCTAAAATAATTACGGTAAAGTAACACGGGCGCTACCTATCCAAAAAACTCAGATGCAGCTGGTGAAGAGACAGGACTGTGTCGGCTCCTGTTATAAAGTCTGAGCGAAACGTATATTTGTGTGATTCACCGCGCTATGCTGAGCAGATGTGTATTAAAAAAAAAAAAAAGGGAAATAGTACTTAACAGCAGTTATACGTACTTACTTAAAAATGAAGTTGATGTAGAATATTCTGTGTAAGTTGAGATGTCTGCGTGGTAAGTAGTTTGCAGGTTATCTGATGGGGGAGATCTCGTTTTTGATAGCTGCTGATGCTATTGGAACAATGATATATTAAGGTACCAATAAAACATACAAAAGGTCACACCACTCCTCGCATGTCCACCATACTCACTGGTTGTATCGTAACGTTTATATTCTCTTCGGGGTGTTCCCTTTATGGTGGATCAATTGATACAATACTAAATATGAAGAGAATTTCAATTATTAACAGTGACCACAACCTTGATATTCAGTCCCAGTTCCTGGGGTACATATGCACTTACTTGTGCTAGATTTGTTATGCTACCCAGGTGTAAATCCTGATAGACTCTCTATAATGGTCTTTGTTGGCTTTATTTAGAGCCGGTGCAGGGACGATATCCACTGTTAAAAAAATGACAAAGTGCTGGGTAAGGAGGGATCCACTAAACCCACAAATAGTGCTAGCGTTCCAGTAGCCAGTTAGTCCTGGTAGGACTTCTATGCACTTACTTCTGGTGATTGCTCTGTCGCAGTCTGGCTGAGGCAGCAGCTGCTGATAGAGTGATAAGCGATGCAGTGTAAGGAGGGATCCACTAGACACCCTAATTATGCTAGCGTTCCAATAATCAGTTAGTCCTAATAGGACTTCTATGCACTTACTTCTGGTGATTGCTCTGGCGCAATCTGGCTGAGGCAGCGGCTGAGGCAGCGGCTCTGGCTGAGGCAGCGGCTGCTGATGGAGTGATAAGCTATGCAGCGTGTAGTAGGGGAGCGGGTAGACGCCAGCACCTCGTGTACTCCGGCCGGAAGTATTGACGAGGACGCGGCGAGAGTGGGGGGGCGGTGCTACTGTGACGTCACAGGCAGGGAGGAGGACAGGGGCACGAGAGGCACAAACCAACCAACATGTTTCGAGGGGGACTTCCCTCTTCGTCAGGGCTATGCTGAATGCCTGTCAGCCCGTCCTTATATAATAGCTCACCCAGCTGCAACCCATACCAATCATTAGTCTTGGGCAGAAATGTATGTTTTGTTTTTTTCTGTGTGTATTGTTGCCTCAAGATACGCCTTGCTGCTATAATTGCAATATTATATTGTTGATTTAAGAAAATGGATAGTCCGCTTTGTCTCCTAAATAATAAAAGTATACCTAACTTGTGTGCATAATATACTAAACTAAAACATAACTTTTATTTATACCAATTTTAAGATAATTTCAAATAATTTTACTGGAACTAAATAAATAAAACATGAGTATGGAGGGTTACACGAGCAGATTGACCCTCCGCACGGTAATAAAATAGATACCTACATTTTCTAAAAAGTATATGTGTGCTACCAGCACTTTAGCAAAAAAAAAAAAATAAAAAAATAATACCGAAAAAAAGGATAGAAACGGAAGGGGGGGGGGGAAGGACTAATTTGACCATATGGTACTCATCGTGAATCTCTATATAAAGAAAATATGGATAAAGATGAAAACTGACGCACGGATGTAGTATGTACATCCTTAATTGCATGTTTCATAAAATGTAGATAGAAATAACAATAAGTGTATTAAAAATGAATAAAAAATAAATAAATAAAAAAATTATAAAAATAAGATTAATGTTTTAATAATTTTATCTAAAAAGCATATAGCTCAATCTCATGGTTGAGGCCTTTTGGGGCCAGGCTGTCGAGTGTAAATCCACTTTGACTCCACTCTTGACATAACTTTCAGATAGTTGCCCTTCCTTGGATTTTGGGGGACCACCTGGATTCCACAATAGGATACCCCCTTGTAAGACTGATTATGTTTGTCCAAAAAATGACGCGATAAGGGGTGACCTTTGAATCCTTTTTTAATGTTATCCAGGTGCTCCTTAATCCTATCCATTAAACGTCTCTTGGTTCTGCCTACATAGATTTTATTGCAAGGGCACCTGAGTATATATATCACCCCCTTAGTTTGGCATGTTATTTCATCTCTAATACTAAATTTATTATTTGTCATATCTGTGAATGTCGTTTGTAACTTCCTTTGTGTCAACGTTCTATTGCAACATAAGCATCTCCCACATGCCAAAAACCCAGATGGTTGTGTATTTGAATTAGTAAGGAGAGTTTGGCGTAAGGATGGCCTTGTTATGGGTTTGATCATTTTTGTGGTGGGTGCCACTAGAAGCCCTAAATTCTGGGATCTAGTGTAAACAAATCTAGGACGTTGCGGTAGCAATTCCCCTATGTGTTTATCCCCCTGTAATATTGGCCAATATTTCCGAATAATGTTATTGAATCGTTTATAGCCCACATGAAATTGTGTAATAATAGGTCATTTTTTAATTTGATCTTGAATACTAAGTGGAGTGTCACTATTCCGAGATTTGTATATTAGAGATGTTCTAGACATGTTTTCCACCTCTTTCTTGGTTTGGTTCAATTGTTGAGGATCATAGCCTTTTTCCATGAACTGGTCTGTCAGACATTCTGTTTCCTTATGGAAATCCTGGGTATTTGTACAATTTATTTTTACCCTCACGTATTGGCTTTTGGGTATATTTGTTAACCACACCGGTAGGTGACAGCTATTAATGTGAATATAGCTGTTTGAATCCACTTCCTTGTGGTATCCCTTGGTGATTAATTTATTGTGTTCTACACAGATCGTTAAGTCAAGGAAGTTCACACTAGTCTTGCTATATGTAGGTGTAAATTCCAGGCCGTATGAATTTGTATTTAGACTAGCAATGAATGTTTGTAAGTCTAAGGCTGGTTTCACATTAGCGCATTTTCAGCGCGCGCACGGCCGGGGGTAGCTCCGCCCCCGAGCCGGCTCTCTGCCCGGCGTGCCCGCCCCTTGCTTGTAGCGCCGCCTACTAGCGGACAGCGGCGCCTGCGATCGGCGCACCCTATCTTTAGCATAGGGTGCGCAGATCGTGCGCAGGCCGTGCGCTAGTTGCGCTTTGACCTGCGCTGCGCACTTTTGACGGATTTTGGCGCGCACGGCGCACCGTCAAAAGTGCGCAGCGCAGGTCAAAGCGCAACTAGCGCACGGCCTGCGCACGATCTGCGCACCCTATGCTAAAGATAGGGTGCGCCGATCGCAGGCGCCGCTGTCCGCTAGTAGGCGGCGCTACAAGCAAGGGGCGGGCACGCCGGGCAGAGAGCCGGCTCGGGGGCGGAGCTACCCCCGGCCGTGCGCGCGCTGAAAATGCGCTAATGTGAAACCAGCCTAAGAGTGCGCCATCCCAGACAAAAAGTATGTCATCGATAAAACACTTCCATAATCTCAGGCCTTTATGAAGGCTGTTGTTTTGAAAGATCAAATCATTTTCCCACATGCCTACGTATAAATTTGCAAAACTGGGCGCGAATCGCGTGCCCATAGCAGTGCCGTGTGTCTGTAAATAATATTGGTTGTCGTATGAAAAATAGTTGTGCTTGAGTATAAATTCAATACACTCAACAATGAACGCTATTTGGGAATTATGATATGTTCCCAGAGTGTCAAGAAAAAATTGGGCTGCCTGGCAGCCTTTCAATGGGTCTATGACTGTATAAAGAGACTTAATATCTAATGTTCCCAGAATGGAGTTGCTATTCCACTCTAGCGAATTTAAAATTTGTAAAGTGTGTGTAGTACCATCAGATAACCTGCAAACTACTTACCACGTAGACATCTCAACTTACACAGAATATTCTACATCAACTTCATTTTTAAGTAAGTACGTATAACTGCTGTTAAGTATTTATTCCCCCCTTTTTTTTTTTTGTATACATCTGCTCAGCATAGCGCGGTGAATCACACAAATATACGGTTCGCTCATTTTTTGCACATTGTTGTCCCTATTTTGTACATGTTTTATAGCGTTATTCTTTCATATGTATTCAAAAAAAATTGCAATTTTATTATTTGGCACATGGATTGTGTAAAGTTGCTTGAACAGGGATGGTGTAGTGGAAAACATGCCCTCAGCAAACCACTCTTTACTTTGGGCCAGTAGATGGAGATTGTCTCTTGTTCCAAATATCAAGATACGGCTGAGTCCACTTCCTAATTAAAAGTGAAAGTATTAGTACAGGAAATAATGAGAGACAAAACAAAAAGTAACACGTAGCAGGCAGAGAATTTCGGAATGAATTCACAATAAATTTTCCTAATCAGAAGCATCCGTTCATATCTCACAGTAAAAACTCACATTTTGCTTCAGATTTTCTGATTTTATAACAAACGTTAAATTGAAGTAAAATCTGGTGTGAAGGAGCTAAACAATAGCTTTTTCTACGACATGTATTGTCCCAGTGGAAAATGATATATTCCTGTTCAAAAATGCTTCCAAGCTTCAAAAATGTCACATTTTCAAAGTCGTGAAAGGACTAACGGCAGCAGAAACTAACAAAATGCAGAATTCCATGATAATAAAAGGTTTGCATCAGGAAAAACGAGCAAACATGTAAGAAGTATTTGTGAAAAATAAGCATACTAACTCAACGGTTCATTAGGTCGGGGTCATATGCAGCGTAAAGGTCTAAATCCCATCCACATGCTGATGAAAAAATGCACAGTTAAAAAAAAATGACATGCAGTGCAGCAGTGGCGTGCCTACCATGTAGGCAGGGGACGCCACTGCCCTCGGGCCGTCAGGGGCCTGCCGCCAAGGGGTGTAATATGCCCATGAACAGCGGGCCCCCTGGATCTATCATGCTCTGGTAGGTGCCTGTCACCTACTGGAGCATGGCAAGGATAAATTATTACTGCCTGCTGCTGCAGGGTTAGGGTTAGATGCAGATCCTGAGATGTGAGCGATCACATGATTGCATACATTATTCCAGGTCCTGTATCAAAGCAGAGGAACGCAGCATGTAGCAGCAGGTGGTGAATATTAATCAACCGCCTGCCATGCTCCGGTAGGTGACCGGCACCTACCGGAGCACGGGGTACCTTCTTCCCAGCACTAATTCAGCATTGGAACTTAATTTCAGGCTGTTGGCAGGGGGTGTGGCTAAAGGAGCAGTGCATCGTGGAGGAAGGGGGGCCCAGGCCCCTTCAAAACTTTGTTATGGGGCCAGGGCCAAGCTACTTATGTCCCTGCATGTGAATGTATGCTGCCAATATGCAAAGAAGATTTCAGCCATTCAGACAAGGGGCTAAAATCCTGCACTAAAACCTGCACCTAAATCCATAGAGCTAAACAGAGATTTTGGTGTAGAATTATCTCCACCAGAATAGCTGTAGATCTACAGTCGTGGACAATCCACAGAGGTTAGGAGACATGTTAATGAATCCTTAAGGTCCATTCACATGCACTAAGTAGTTGCAGCAGATGATCTGCAGCTAATTTATACCAGAAAATTCTACACTAAAATTGACATCTATTGGTGCTGGTCTGATGCGACAACCTTGTCCTCTGGCTGCGATTGACAATGCTGGATACCTGCAAATCATGGTTGGTGGACAAGGTTGCCACTCTGCTTATGAACATGGCAGACCACTGTATATTAAAGGCAGGACTTCTACTTTGAAGCTGAGCAGAGAATCAGACTGCAACTAAACAAGTGAGGCATAGTTGGAATCAGTAGGATTCACCCTACATTATACTATCCTCAAAGTTTCCCTTTGAACCCCTTCCGACCTTTGACGCCACATAGGCGTCATGAAAAGTCGAGCCAATACGACCCATCACGCCTATGTGGCGTCATGAATTGATTGCCCCCCTGCGGGTAGGGTGACCGGGGTCACTGAAAGGTCACCCGACCCGCACACAGAGGACACTTTATAGTTAACCCCAGGGGGAATGGCTTAGCCCCCACATGCCTATGATCGCTCAGATTGGCTGTTAAAAGTGAAGCAGCGAATCAGCGATTTGTAATATTTCACCAATGCAATAGCATCTGCCATGGCTGGAGACTGAGACCCAACTCCCCCACACCTACAGGCAGGGCCGATCGCCGCTGTCATCATCTGCACCCCCTCCCATTCTCTCCGCTCCCCCTCACCTTCCAATCACCCCCCACGGTACTTACAAAGTCCCTCTGGCTGTCCCGGTGTCCCACCGTCTCGGCTCATGGGCGCCGCCATCTTAGAAAATGGCGGGCACATGCGCAGTGTGCCTGTCGAATCTGCAACGCTGCACAAAATGTTTTTATTTTTCCATTAGGGTTAGAATTAGGGTTAGGGTTGGAATTAGGGTTAGAAATATGGTTAGGGTTAGGGTTGGAATTAGGGTTGGAATTAGGGTTAGAAATAGGGTTAGGGTTGGAATTAGGGTTAGGTTAGAAATAGGGTTAGGGTTGGAATTAGGGTTAGATTTAGGGTTAGTGTTGGAATTAGGGTTAGGGATGGAATTAGGGTTAGGGTTGGAATTATGGTTAGGGTTGGAATTAGGGTTAAGATTAGGGGTGGGTTGGGGTTGGGATTAGGGTTAGGCTTGCGGTTAGGGTTAGAGTGGGGATTAGGGCTAGGGGTGTGTTGGGGTTAGGGTTGTGGTTAGGGTTATGATTAGGATTGTGATTATGGTTAGGGGTGTGTTGGGGTTAGAGTTGGAGTTAGAATTGAGGGGTTCCACTGTTTAGGCACATCACGGGGTCTCCAAACGCGACATGGCGCCACCATTTATTCCAGCCAATTTTGCGTTCAAAAAGTCAATCAGTGCTCCCTCCATTCCGAGCCACAACGTGTGCCCAAACAGTGATTTACCCCAGAGGCGTATCTAGGCTTTCTGGCACCCGGGGCAAGAATTTGGTTCGGTGCCCCCCCAAGTACATCTGCGACTTGCACACTTAGCCATGTACCCACGAGCTGCTCTCCCTAATCCTCTCAATGTTCAGTAAAAAACTGAAAGCAGGAATTGAAGCTCGTTGTCACAGGACCATAACTATGAAAGTCTCATATGAGTGAAGTGTCCATGTGATGACTACTGGAACCTGCAGAGTTGAATCCTGATGTTGCAGGCTTCTGAATTCTCACAACTAATGCACTGCACACATTTAGGATTCTCCCTTGCCGATATACAGTCATGTCAGCACAAGCATGTGATTTATATACTTCTGGCCACATTCCAACTAGACGTGCCCGGCCTCGCTCTGTTCATTTTCATTGAGTGAGGCCACACACGTCTAGTCAGCATGTGACCGCATGTATGTATATTATCGGCATGAGAGAATCCTAACAGCGTTCAGTGAGCACTGTGAGAATTCAGAAGTCTGCAGTCACATAGAATGCAGACTCAGCACAAACCTGAACAACCCCTTTAATGCTCCTAAAAAATAAAAACATGAGAATTAGTCAGTATCACAAATAATATTTACATCTAGGTACCTTATAGATGACGTCATCTCTGCAGTCGTTCTCCTTTTCTTCTTCTTGTCCAGACCCCATGATGAGTTTTCTCATCCACAGCTGTCTCTGTAGACGTCCATCTTCTCCGGTCTTCTGCAGCAAATCTCCACACGATCCCCTTAAAGATAGAAGTGTCATTATAATGCTCCTGAATAAAAATGTCTGCAATATACTGTCGCCTCACACTATTCCCCTCCCTCCTCATACTGTCTCCTCTAATATCCCCTCTGTTCACCATACTGTCTCCTCATATATTTACCCCCTCCCTCTCTAAACTGTCTGCTCACACATACCCCCGACTCCCCATACGGTGTCTGCACACATCCCATCACCCTCACACCCCATACTGTGTCCACATACATTAACCTGTTCGCTCCCCATACTGTCTGCACCCATCCCCCATACTGTCTCCTCATACATACTCTTCATTTTTTGTCCTCAAATCTCCCCACACACATTAAATCCCCCATCCCCTCTTCAAATCCCCCCACACATTAAATAACCCCCCATCCCCACTCCAAATCCCCCCACACATTAAATAACCCCCATCCCCACTCCAAATCCCCCCACACATTAAATAACCCCCCAACCCCACTCCAAATCCCCCCCACACATTAAATAACCCCCATCTTCGGCGTCTTCAGCTCCACAGTGGAGCACTTACCAACATCGTTCGCTCTGGGTATAGACGCCAGTACAATTGTTCCCTGGGAGCTGGCACGTGCACCTTCTCTGCACCAGCTGTCAGCTTGACAGCTGACACAGAGAACTGCCGATTCTCAGGCCAGGGGGGCGGCAGAACGCAGCCGCCAGGGAGGACACTGCGGACCGCTGCATTAGGCGGCACGACTGCGCCCCCCTGCCAGCTGCACCCGGGGCAACTGCCCTGGCTCCCCCCCCTAGATATGCCCCTGGTTTACCCCAACATATGATCAAGGGTTTGGGGCAACCTTGGAATATTGCCAAGTTGCCTTGATAATCGTATTGTTCTCTCCAGTGTTGCTTTCCTTGGGAGAAGTGCGACAGCATTAGAATGGGCTCCTGAAATGACTTCTAGGAGAATCTGTTGTGGTGTCTCCTGTGTTGTCCTTGCCCTGGTGACCGCCTCATTGACAAGTCGGATTGCTTCAGGTCCTGCTGCTTGCCCTGCGTGGTTGTGGGGACTGATTACTTTCACCACTTCACCAGATGCTTCATTCATTGGTCCAAACACGTCCCTTGCAAGTCGACCGTTTTTCACACACCCAGATGGAATGGACATCGTCAGCCGTTCTTTTGGAAAATACGTAAATGTGATTCTCGTAGACCAACTTCTTCCCACTTTTGGATAGAACTGAAATCATACTTGTAGACAGTGAATTGCTGTGGAAGCTGACTGATGTTTGTGCTAGTACACCTCTCTCTTTGTAGAGATCATTGACACTGCTATATTCTGATGTAATAATGGAATAAGAGCTCGTCTAATGTAACTTGCAGGACACCTGACATGAAAATTGTTACGTCTGCAACAAAACTTGCAAAAAAGCAGCTCAGTGCTGGGTCAGGTAAAAGGTCACAAAATGTTTTAAGTTTAGAGTGGTTTACATTCCCCACCTAAATCAGGCCTCATTCACACTACATTTTTTGAATCCGTTTATTTTTTTTGTGCTGTTTTTGCAACACAAAAATGTTTTATATCCAAGAAGTATTGTTTCTCCTTGCAGAGAATGACATGCTAAGCATGCCGAGATGAGGAGGCTTAAAGCCGCAATGCTCCTCTGGGAAATATGTAAATTGTCTCTTCAGAGACAACGAGCCTTGTTACATGACTTAGGATAAAAGCCAAAATGAGAATCTCAGTTTGCAGACACTGTGTTTCAGGGTACTGCCCCTCGTCAGTGCAAAGTGTGAGATCTGGTTTGGTTGTGATAGAGGCGTCCAAGAAGTACTGTCTCTCCTTGCGGAGAATGACATGAAACGTTTTGGAAAATGGCTTGTTAAAAGTGCAGGCAAAATGCTCTGACACTATAATGCAATCAGTTGTGAGGTTTACAGATGGAAACAGTTGATTTAACATATCACAAAAGTGCAGCACTCTGTACAGTACTTTGTGACATGTGTAGAGTTGAGCGAAACGGGTCGAAAAATTTAAAAAGTCGCCGACTTTTGGCAAAGTCGGGTTTCATGAAACGAAACCCGACCCTAGGATGAGGTCGGCCACGAGGTCGGCAACTTACGTGCCAAAGTCGCGTTTCAAAAGTTTGTTTTGCGCTCTTTTTCAGCCAATCAGGATCCACGGACACTGTGGGCAACGTGATGACATAGGCACGGGTCACCACCATCTTTCAGAAGGGCATGCAAGTGATTGGCTTGCTTTGGTGGGCGTCACAGGGGGTATAAAAGGGCGTGCACGCCGACCGCCATCTTACTTCTGCCGATCTTAGCATAGGGAGAGGTTGCTGCTGAATCTGTAGGGAGAGAGTTAGGCAGGGAAGAAGAAAAAAAAACTGCTTCTGCTGCTAGCGATTGTGCCTGTACAACACACCAGTCACTGTGTGTGCAGTGCAAGGGGAGGCTATATAGTGGTGTATCAGTGGTGTTGGTTGTTGGGCTGCCTTCTAAGGCTTCCTGACAGCTGCATTGCTGTTTACCCACTGCTCTGCAAACTGCTTTTTTAAAAGCAATCCCAATTTTTTTTTTTGTCCTGCTGAGGTACTGAGCATGCATTTTTTCACACCATACATAGAATCATAGAATCATAGAATCGTAGAGTTGGAAGGGACCTCCTGGGCCATCTGGTCCAACCCCCTGCTCAAAGCAGGATTCGCTAAATCATCCCAGTTAGATGTCTGTCCAGCCTCTGTTTGAAGACTTCCATTGAAGGAGAACTCACCACTTCTCATGGCAGCCTGTTCCACTCATTGATCACTCTAACTGTCAAAAAGTTTTTTCTAATATCTAATCTGTGTCTCCTCCCATTCAGCTTCATCCCATTGCTTCTAGTCTTTCCTTGTGCAAATGAGAATAAAGTTGATCCTTCTACAATGTGACAGCCCTTTAGATATTTGTAGACAGCTATTAAGTCTCCTCTCAGTCTTCTCTTTTGCAAACTAAACATTCCCAAATCCTGCAACCTTTCCTCATAAGACAGGGTTTGCAGACCGGTCACCATTCTGGTCGCTCTTTTCTGAACTTGCTCCAGTTTGTTGATGTCTTTTTTAAAATGTGGTGCCCAAAATTGGACACAATATTCCAGATGAGGTCTGACCAAAGAGGAGTAGAGGGAAATAATGACTTCACGTGATCTAGACTGTATGCTTCTGTTAATACATCCTAGAATTGCATTTGCCTTTTTTGCTGCTGCATCACACTGTTGACTCATATTCAGTCTGTGATCTATTAGTATACCCAAGTCTTTTTCACATGTGCTGTCACTTAGCCCTATTCCTCCCATTCTATATATGCTTTTTTCATTTTTATTGCCCAGATGTAGTACTTTGCATTTCTCCCTGTTAATAACCATTCTGTTAGTTGCTGCCCACTTCTCCAGTTTATTTAAATCTTTTTGAATCCTCTCTCTCTCTTCTCTAGTATTAGCTATCCCTCCTAGCTTTGTGTCATCAGCAAATTTAATCAGTTTACCCTCAATTCCTTCATCTAAATCGTTGATAAAGATGTTGAACAATACAGGGCCCAGGACAGAGCCCTGTGGTACCCCACTTGAGACATTCTTCCAACTGGATGTGCAGCCATTTACGACCACTCTTTGGGTCCGATCACTAAGCCAGTTATGAATCCACCTAACAGTTGCCTTGTCCATTCCATACTTAGTCATTTTTTCAATAAGGATTGTATGAGAGACTTTGTCAAATGCTTTGCTGAAGTCAAGATATACTATATCTACAGCATTTCCTTGATCCACCCAATCAGTAATACCGTCATAGAAGGAAATTAAATTAGTCTGACATGACTTATTAGTTACAAACCCATGCTGACTCTGTTTAATCACTTCATTCTTATCCAGGTATTGACATACATGTTGTTTAATAATTTGTTCAAAGATCTTTCCTGGTATAGAAGTCAGACTCACCGGCCTATAGTTGCCTGGGTCCACCTTCTTCCCCTTTTTGAAGATAGGAACAACATTTGCTCTTCTCCAGTCTTCTGGCACATCTCCTGTTCTCCAAGAATTTTCAAAGATTATGGAGAGGGGTTCAAAAATTTCTTCTGCTATCTCCTTCAGTACTCTGGGGTGTAATGCATCTGGACCTGGAGACTTGAATTCATTTAGGTTAGCTAAGTGTTTCCTCACTATCTTTCTGTTTATAGATATCCTGGATTCTTCTATTCCCTTAATAGGACAGTGAATAACAGTTGATGTTACATTTCCTTTCTGAGAGAAAACAGATGCAAAATAGGAATTTAAAAGTTCAGCCTTCTCAACATCCTGTCTTACCATTTCATCATTTTCATCCTGTAAAAATCCTATAGCATCTTTGACTTTTCTTTTACTTTTGACATATCCCCAAAATCCTTTATTATTGCTTTTGACATCTCTTGCAAGCCTCAATTCATTTTCAGCTTTAGATAATCTGATTTGTGCCCTGCAGGTTCTGCAGACAGCATTATATTCTTCTTTAGATATGCCTCCCTCTTTCCATTTTATAAACATTTTTTTCTTCCTTTTTAGCATGTGCTTAAGTTCTGTGTTCATCCATCCTGGTTTCCTTAAATGCTTCCTATTCTTCCCTCTTTTCGGAATTGTTAACAACTGTGCTTTGAGAATTTCATTTTTCAAGATTTCCCATCCTTCCTGGACATTTTTGTCTTTAAGGATATCCAGCCATTGGATCCCTCCAATTCTCTTTCTGAATCCCTTAAAATCTGCCTTTCTGAAATCTAACCTTGACGTCTGAGTCTTCACAGGTCTTCCGCCTCTAGTTATCCAAAATTCTAAAATAGCATGGTCGCTACCTCCTAGGGTCCCAGCCACTTTTACCTCCTCAACCATTTCCTCCCTGTTTATAAGGATTAGATCCAAGGTAGCAGTTCCCCTTGTTTTCTCCTTTACCTTTTGGAAGATAAAGTTGTCAGCAAGAGAGGATAAGAATTTCCTTGACCTGTTAGTTTTGCCTGAGAGAGATTCCCAACAAATGTCTGGATAGTTGAAATCTCCCATGACAACTATGTTATATTTTTTGGAGAACTTGGCCATTTGATGCATAAAGAGTTCATCCATATCTTCAGCTTGCACAGGCGGCCTGTAGTAAATGCCTACAATGGTGTCCTTTCCATTGTTCTGTCCTTGTATTCTTACCCAAACAGTTTCCACAGAACTCCCGGTCTCTGAAGCTTCAATCTCTGTGCAGATATACGCATTTCTAACATACAATGCGACACCCCCTCCTCGTTTATCAAGTCTGTTTCTTGCAAATAAGTTGTATCCTTCTAGTCTTGTATTCCAATCATGTGTATTGTCCCACCAAGTTTCAGTGATTCCAATGACATCATATTTCTTTTCCTGTGTTAGTAGTTCCAATTCTCCTTGTTTGTTGCCCATGCTTTGTGCATTAGTATAGAAACATTTTAGTTTGTGATTGGTTTCTCTTTCTCCAATATTTTTATTAATTAGATTCTTTCGTCTTTGTTCTTCCTTTCCACTTCTAATAGCAGAGTTCTCAATAGCATTTGTCAGGTGTATGGCTTTTTCTGGTCTTTTGCTTCCCTTCCCATGTTGTTCTAGTTTAAAGCTCTCCTTACAAGTGTAGCAAGGCGACTTCCAAATACCTGCTTTCCAGTCTTCGTAAGGTGCACCCCATCTCTAGCAAGTAGTCCATCGTATAAGTAGTTCACTCCGTGATCCAGAAATCCAAATCGTTGCTGACGGCACCATCGACGTAGCCAGTTGTTCACCTGCAGAATCTTATTCCACCTCCTTGTTCCATGGCCATCCACTGGGAGGATGGAAGAGAAGACCACCTGCGCTCCCAGTTCTTTCACTTTCTTGCCTATGTCTTCAAAGTCTCTGCAGATGGTTTCCAGGTCGTTTCTTACGGTGTCATTTGTCCCCACATGTAGTAGCAGGAATGGGTAGTCATCTGTAGGTCTGAAGAGTCCTGATATCCTGTCAGACACATCTTTAATTTTTGCACCTGGAAGACAGCACATTTCTCTTGAAGTTATATCCGGTCTGCAGATAGCGGCCTCTGTTCCTCTCAACAGGGAATCCCCCATGACCACCACTCTCCGTTTCTTCTTCACAACATTTTTCTTTCTCCATCCAGGAGGACTCTGAAGGCGTACAAGGTTGCTGTTTGTTGGCAAAGTCTTATCCTGATGTATTTCTTCATCGTTTTCCTGCGTGAGAGCCTGGTACTGGTTTCTGAGCAGTATGGGTGCTGACTGCCTCCTGATCCTCCTGCTTCTCTGGGTCACATGTCTCCATTCCTCTGTTTCTTCAGGTGCACTTCGAATTTCTTCTCTTTCTGTAACATGAAGAGATAATTCTGCTCTGTCCAAGAACTCTTCACCTTCCTTAATGATCTTCAACGTAGCTAACCTCTCTTCGAGATTTTGCAACTTTTCCTCCAACAGGGTCACAAGCTTGCATTTGTGGCATGTGAAGTTTGGCTTTTCCACTGGTAAATCTGTGAACATGTAGCAAGAAATGCAGCTCACCAAATGGCTCCTGGCCTCTTCCATCTTGAGATTTCTTAAAAACGATGAAAGATGAGCCAAAATTTTCCGATTTCCTCTTTTCAGCTGCAATGGCCAAAACCCAGTGATCGTTAAGCTCGCGGAGACTCTTCACTTATCCCAGAAGGCACTGGGAATATGCAAATGATCTCCTCAAGACTCTTCCCCTGGTTTTCCGATTTTCTCTTTTCAGCTGCAACGGCCAAAACCCAGTGATCGTTGAGCTCGCGGAGACTCTTCACTTATCCCAGAAGGCACTGGGAATATGCAAATGATCTCCTCAAGACTCTTCCCCTGGTTTTCCGATTTCCTCTTTTCAGCTGCAACGGCCAAAACCCAGTGATCGTTGAGCTCGCGGAGACTCTTCACTTATCCCAGAAGGCACTGGGAATATGCAAATGATCTCCTCAAGACTCTTCCCCTGGTTTTTTCATACAGCGGTGTACGCTCCTCACACAGTACCGTGTAACGGCTGTTATCACAGCCACAGTGAAGCTATCTGTGTCACTCTGTGAGAATAAGTCGAGGACATGTTCCGTTCTTACAGACCTGCACTCTAGGGAGATTCCTACTCTGCCCAATTCTACATACACCTTGTAGTTTGTGATACACTAGCCAATTTCTGCCTGTGACATAGCGCTGTGATATTCAGTGGGCCTCACACAATCCAAAAGTGTCCAGTGTCCACAAGTGTCTGCAGAAATGCAAAATCTCCCTTATCCTCTAGTCACTTTGGTCACAGCTGTGCCATCGAGCCTGTGACATAGCGCTCAGATATTCAGTGGGCCTCACACAATCCAAAAGTGTCCAGTGTCTGCAGAATTTCAAAATCTCATTTATCCTCTAGTCACTTTGGTCACAGCTGTGCCATCGAGCCTGTGACATAGCGCTCAGATATTCAGTGGGCCTCACACAATCCAAAAGTGTCCAGTGTCCACAAGTGTCTGCAGAAATTCAAAATCTCCCTTATCCTCTAGTCACTTTGGTCACAGCTGTGCCATCGAGCCTGTGACATAGCGCTCAGATATTCAGTGGGCCTCACACAATCCAAAAGTGTCCAGTGTCCACTAGTGTGAGCAGAAATTCAAAATCTCACTTATCCTCTAGTCACTTTGGTCAGAGCTGTGCCATCGAGCCTGTGACATAGCGCTCAGATATTCAGTGGGCCTCACACAATCCAAAAGTGTCCAGTGTCCACAAGTGTCTGCAGAAATTCAAAATCTCACTTATCCTCTAGTCACTTTGGTCACAGCTGTGCCATCAAGCCTGTGACATAGCGCTCAGATATTCAGTGGGCCTCACACAATCCAAAAGTCTCCAGTGTCCACAAGTGTCTGCAGAAATTCAAAATCTCCCTTATCCTCTAGTCACTTTGGTCACAGCTGTGCCATCGAGCCTGTGACATAGCGCTCAGATATTCAGTGGGCCTCACACAATCCAAAAGTGTCCAGTGTCCACAAGTGTCTGCAGAAATTCAAAATCTCACTTATCCTCTAGTCACTTTGGTCACAGCTGTGCCATCGAGCCTGTGACATAGCGCTCAGATATTCAGTGGGCCTCACACAATCCAAAAGTGTCCAGTGTCTGCAGAAATTCAAAATCTCACTTATCCTCTAGTCACTTTGGTCACAGCTGTGCCATCGAGCCTGTGACATAGCGCTCAGATATTCAGTGTGCCTCACACAATCCAAAATTGTCCAGTGTCTGCAGAAATTCAAAATCTCACTTATCCTCTAGTCACTTTGGTCAC
This sequence comes from Dendrobates tinctorius, assembly GCF_039654945.1. Classification (NCBI taxonomy): domain Eukaryota; kingdom Metazoa; phylum Chordata; class Amphibia; order Anura; family Dendrobatidae; genus Dendrobates; species Dendrobates tinctorius. The sequence goes on along the minus strand of NW_027362146.1, from coordinate 1,420,191 downwards.
AGCTGTGCCATCGAGCCTGTGACATAGCGCTCAGATATTCAGTGGGCCTCACACAATCCAAAAGTGTCCAGTGTCCACAGGTGTCTGCAGAAATTCAAAATCTCCCTTATCCTCTAGTCACTTTGGTCACAGCTGTGCCATCGAGCCTGTGACATAGCGCTCAGATATTCAGTGGGCCTCACACAATCCAAAAGTGTCCAGTGTCCACTAGTGTGAGCAGAAATTCAAAATCTCACTTATCCTCTAGTCACTTTGGTCACAGCTGTGCCATCGAGCCTGTGACATAGCGCTCAGATATTCAGTGGGCCTCACACAATCCAAAAGTGTCCAGTGTCCACAAGTGTCTGCAGAAATTCAAAATCTCACTTATCCTCTAGTCACTTTGGTCACAGCTGTGCCATCGAGCCTGTGACATAGCGCTCAGATATTCAGTGGGCCTCACACAATCCAAAAGTGTCCAGTGTCTGCAGAAATTCAAAATCTCACTTATCCTCTAGTCACTTTGGTCACAGCTGTGCCATCGAGCCTGTGACATAGCGCTCAGATATTCAGTGGGCCTCACACAATCCAAAAGTGTCCAGTGTCTGCAGAAATTCAAAATCTCACTTATCCTCTAGTCACTTTGGTCACAGCTGTGCCATCGAGCCTGTGACATAGCGCTCAGATATTCAGTGGGCCTCACACAATCCAAAAGTGTCCAGTGTCCACTAGTGTGAGCAGAAATTCAAAATCTCACTTATCCTCTAGTCACTTTGGTCACAGCTGTGCCATCGAGCCTGTGACATAGCGCTCAGATATTCAGTGGGCCTCACACAATCCAAAAGTGTCCAGTGTCCACAAGTGTCTGCAGAAATTCAAAATCTCACTTATCCTCTAGTCACTTTGGTCACAGCTGTGCCATCGAGCCTGTGACATAGCGCTCAGATATTCAGTGGGCCTCACACAATCCAAAAGTGTCCAGTGTCTGCAGAAATTCAAAATCTCACTTATCCTCTAGTCACTTTGGTCACAGCTGTGCCATCGAGCCTGTGACATAGCGCTCAGATATTCAGTGGGCCTCACACAATCCAAAAGTGTCCTGTGTCCACTAGTGTGAGCAGAAATTCAAAATCTCCCCTGTCCTATAGACACCTTGTACCTTGTTTTACATTACTATATAGTTTGTTGGATTTTGTCTACATTTCTACCAAAAATGAGGAAGGCTGGTGGAAGAGGCCGTGGAATTGGGCGGGGGTTGGCAGCTGGTAATGATGGTGTTGGTGGTGGATCTGACGGTAGTGGCAAGAGCAAAATAGGACCGAATGCAGGAGGTGTTGATCCTGCGTCATCATCTGGCTCCATAAGGCTTCGAAGGCTTAGTTTTCTAGGAGTTGGCAAACCGCTATTAAAGCCAGAGCATCAGGAAAAAGTTTTGTCTTACATTGCTGACTCAGCCTCCAGCTCTATCGCCTCCTCTTCTTCAGTTGTAAAAAGTAAAAGCACTGAGTCGTCATTGGAGGCTCATGTTCATGAACCACACCTTTCCTTGTGTCCTTCACCCCAACCAAGATTGAAGGATGACGCAGGCCATACTACTGATTACTCCATGGAGCTGTTTTCACATACCATGCCTGGATTATCAAGTCAAATGGTGAATTACCCAGGCCAAGATGAATCTGACATGGAGTGCACTGATGCACAGCCGCTGATGGATGATTCTGCTGGTACATTCACTCAGAGCACTACATTGTCCTCGCAGTGTGCAGAGCCAGATTCTGACCCTGATGAGACTCAGGTGCCCCTTCCCGCACACTATACCACCATACACGGTGACACAGAGGAAGGTGCACATGACATTGAAGAGGAGGTGATGGATGACCCAGTTGTTGACCCAGATTGGCATCCATTGGGGGAAGAGGGTGCTGCTTCCAATAGCTCAGATGAGGAGCATCCACAGAAGACATCGACATCGCAACAGCTGTTATCTGGCAGGCCCGGAGCACTCCAAAGACAGGTTCCAAAAATCAAAAGAGTTGCTGGACAGCTTGTCCAGAGGGTCAAAACATCACAGCATGCTAGGCCGCAAAATGTCTGCCAAAGTAGGAAGAGTGCAGTGTGGCACTTTTTTGAACAAAATCCTCATGATCAGGCCAAGGTTATCTGTAAGAAGTGCGTAAAGACCTTTAGCCGAGGGAAAAATCTGAAAAATTTGAATACCAGTTGCATGCTTAGACATTTAACCAGCATGCACTTGCAAGCGTGGACACAACACCAAACCTCAAGTGCCACATGTGCAACTGATCACAACGAAGGTAGTCAGCAACGCTACATTGTTTCCCCCACTGTAAGCCCACCGGTTAGCACAGCAGCAAATGTTGAGGTGTCGTTGCAAGGCCACAGCAGTCAGGGAATCCCACTGTTATATCAACGAAAGACTGATTCTAGGCCATCAAAAAGAACACCAACTCCATCACCATCATCAACCCTCTCTCAGTCCGCCCTGTCCACCGCTACTTCCACCATATGCAGCTCTCAAGTCCAGCTCACCCTCCCAGACACTATGAGTAGGTCAAGAAAGTACTCAGTCTCTCATCCGCGTACACTGGGTTTGAATGCCCACATTGCCAAACTAATCTCGTTTGAGATGATGCCCTTTCGGTTGGTGGAAAGCGCAGCTTTCCGCGAACTCATGGCCTATGCAGTACCACGCTATGACCTACCCAGTCGCCACTTCTTCTCTCGCAAAGCCATCCCAGCCCTCCACCATCATGTGAAAGACCGCATTGTCCATGCACTCAAGCAGTCAGTGAGCGGAAAGGTGCACCTCACAACTGATGCATGGTCCAGTCGGCATGGCCAGGGCCGTTACATGTCCATCACTGCGCACTGGGTTAATGTGGTGGATGCAGGGTCCACAGGGGACAGCGGTGGTGGGACAGTGCTGCCTAGCCCACTGTATAGGAAACAGTTGGCTGTAGGCGTTCGACCCTCCTCCTCCTCCTCCAGAAGCGAAAGCTCGTCCACAGAGCGCAGTCGTACGAGCACTCCATCTGCAGCTGCCACTGTTGCACACGAGGTGTCCCCCTATCGAGCAGCTAGTGGAAAGCGTAAGCAGGCTGTGTTGCAGATGATGTGTTTGGGCGACAGACACACCGCCGAGGTGCTGGCCGAGTACTTGAAGCGACAAACTGAGTCATGGCTGGGCAGTGTACATCTTGAGGCAGGCAAGGTAGTTAGTGATAACGGCCGTAATTTTGTGGCAGCCATAGCCCTTTCAAAACTCAGCCACATACCTTGCTTGGCTCACACCTTGAACCTGGTGGTGCAGTGCTTCCTCAAAAATTATCCGGAGTTAACAGCCCTGCTCCAGAAGGTGCGAAGACTGTGCGCGCACATCCGCCGGTCGCCTGTACACTCCGTTCGTATGCAGAAGCTGCAGCGATTGCTCCACCTTCCCAACCACCGCCTCATTATTGACATTGCAACAAGGTGGAACTCCACCCTGCACATGGTGGAGCGGCTGTGCGAGCAGAGGCAGGCCATAATGCATTTGTGGGAGGATACACGGCCAGGCACTTTGAGAGCAGACATGGAGTTGACAGGTGTGCAGTGGTCGAAGCTGAAAGACCTCTGTAAAGTCCTTCAGTGTTTTGAGGAATGCACATGGCTGGTAAGCGCAGACGACGCCATCCTAAGCATGAGCATCCCACTAATGCGTCTGCTCATGCAAACTTTGACACACCTTAAGGAGCAGGCTTCTGCAGCCAATGTTGATGAGGAGGAAGAGGAGGAGGGAATCCTTGATGACATTCAGCCATTGTCTGCTCAGGGACCTCTCCTGGACGAGGTGGAGGAGGAGGAGGAGGAGGATGATGGGGATGATTACTTAGGGGAGGAGGATGCATCTCGTGGGGCAAGTGAAAATGTTGGCGTGGCAAGGTCTGGTACAGGGTTTGTGCGTGACTGGAGGGATGTGGATTTGCCAGAAAGTGCTCCTCCACCCAGCACTCGCAGTGCATCATTGACACCGGGAACATTGGCCCACATGTCAGATTATGCCTTGCAGATCCTAAAAAGGGACCCCCGCATTGCCAAAATGATGAACGATGTCGACTACTGGTTGGCCAGCATCCTGGACCCACGCTATAAAGGCAAATTACAAAACATCATGCCACAGGAGAACCTTGACCTAATATTGGCTAATAAACAAGCAACTCTGGTAAATCAGTTGCTTGAGGCATTCCCAGCACACAGCAGCAGTGATGGTTCTCACACGAGCCGTACGGGCCGGGGTCAGCTTGGCAGAGGTGTTCGTGGTGCACACAGCAGAAGTGGCGTTGGAGACGGGTTTCATGACAATGTTGTGGACTGATTTTTCAAGTACCGCTCACACAACTGGTAATACTGCATCGATGGAAAGTGACAGGAGACAGCAGTTGTCAACTATGGTTACAAACTACTTTTCCTCCCATATCGATGTTCTCCCACACAGGTCATTCCCCTTTGACTATTGGGCCGCTAAACTGGACACCTGGCCTGAATTGGCACAATATGCCTTACAGGAGCTCGCTTGCCCAGTAAGTGTGCTATCGGAACGAGTCTTCAGTGCAGCTGGATCAATCCTGACAGAAAAAAGGACCCGTCTGTCAACCCAAAATGTGGATGATCTAACCTTCATTAAAATGAACCACGCATGGGTTTCCAAGGATTTTGTCCCACCTTCCCCTGATGACACATAGGGTGACAGAAAAATGGCTTGCTTTGGTCCACCTCTTCCTGGGACTTGACCTATTTCACCTTTTGCATCAGCTGAATGTCCAACATCAACATATGCCACTTTCTAAAACTCCCTAACTGTGCTGCCTGTCCATGGCCGGGGTCACCACCTAGCGCACGACACCGTGCGAGTGCCGTTGCCCTGGACAGGTGGGTAAGCCGACTCTTGGGCGCGGGCACTGGCACAGGGTCCCTCATAGTGCAATCAAGTGTCTCTGACGGTGGTGGTGCACACCCGCCGTCAGACACACCGCCGTACTATGAGGGGCCCAGTGCCAGTACCGACGCCCACGAGTGGGCCCCCCTTGCTTGGGCAGGGCCCCAGCATTTGCAATCTTTACCTCTCCCTGCTCCTCCGCTGTGTAGTCTGGGCCGTCAAATCCATACTGTGCCTGACACCGTTTGAGCCTGCCTCCTGATGTATAGACATATATTTTGAATGTGTACGCTATCCATACATGTTATCTGGGGATACGGTACCCTTTCTAACCTTTGTGCAATCACATGCAATCCATACTGGGCCTAACACCGTCTGAGCCTGCCTCCTGATGTATAGACAAATATTTTGAATGTGTACGCTATCCATACATGTTATCCGGGGATACGGTACCCTTTCTAACCTTTGTGCAATCATGTGCAATCCATACTGGGCCTAACACCGTCTGAGCCTGCCTCCTGATGTATAGACATATATTTTGAATGTGTACGCTATCCATACATGTTATCCGGGGATACGGTACCCTTTCTAACCTTTGTACAATCACGTGCAATCCATACTGGGCCTAACACCATCTGAGCCTGCCTCCTGATGTATAGACATATATTTTGAATGTGTACGCTATCCATACATGTTATCTGGGGATACGGTACCCTTTCTAACCTTTGTGCAATCACGTGCAATCCATACTGGGCCTAACACCGTCTGAGCCTGCCTCCTGATGTATAGACATATATTTTGAGTGTGTACGCTATCCATACATGTTATCCGGGGATACGGTACCCTTTCTAACCTTTTTGCAATCACGTGCAATCCATACTGGGCCTAACACCGTCTGAGCCTGCCTCCTGATGTATAGACATATATTTTGAATGTGTACGCTATCCATACATGTTATCTGGGGATACGGTACCCTTTCTAACCTTTGTGCAATCACGTACAATCCATACTGGGCCTAACACCATCTGAGCCTACCTCCTGATGTATAGACATATATTTTGAATGTGTACGCTATCCATACATGTTATCCGGGGATACGGTACCCTTTCTAACCTTTGTGCAATCACGTGCAATCCATACTGGGCCTAACACCGTCTGAGCCTGCCTCCTGATGTATAGACATATATTTTAAATGTGTACACTATCCATACATGTTATCTGGGGATACGGTACCCTTTCTAACCTTTGTGCAATCACGTGCAATCCATACTGGCCCTAACACCGTCTGAGCCTGCCTCCTGATGTATAGACATATATTTTGAATGTGTACGCTATCCATACATGTTATCCGGGGATACGGTACCCTTTCTCACCTTTGTGCAATCACGTGCAATCCATACTGGGCCTAACACCATCTGAGCCTGCCTCCTGATGTATAGACATATATTTTGAATGTGTGCGCTATCCATACATGTTATCTGGGGATATGCTACCCTTTCTAACCTTTGTGCAATCACGTGCAATCCATACTGGGCCTAACACCATCTGAGCCTGCCTCCTGATGTATAGACATATATTTTGAATGTGTACGCTATCCATACATGTTATCTGGGAATACGGTACCCTTTCTAACCTTTGTGCAATCACGTGCAATCCATACTGGGCCTAACACCGTCTGAGCCTGCCTCCTGATGTATAGACATATATTTTGAATGTGTACGCTATCCATACATGTTATCTGGGGATACGGTACCCTTTCTCACCTTTGTGCAATCACGTGCAATCCATACTGGGCCTAACACCGTCTGAGCCTGCCTCCTGATTTATAGACATATATTTTGAATGTGTACGCTATCCATACATGTTATCCGGGGATACGGTACCCTTTCTAACCTTTGTGCAATCACGTGCAATCCATACTCGGCCTAACACCGTCTGAGCCTGCCTCCTGATGTATAGACATATATTTTGAATGTGTTCGCTATCCATACATGTTATCTGGGTATACGGTACCCTTTCTCACCTTTGTGCAATCACGTGCAATCCATACTGGGCCTAACACCGTCTGAGCCTGCCTCCTGATGTATAGACATATATTTTGAATGTGTACGCTATCCATACATGTTATCCGGGGATACGGTACCCTTTCTAACCTTTGTGCAATCACGTGCAAACCATACTGGGCCTAACACCGTCTGAGCCTGCCTCCTGATGTATAGACATATATTTTGAATGTGTACGCTATCCATACATGTTATCTGGGGATACGGTACCCTTTCTAACCTTTGTGCAATCACGTGCAATCCATACTGGGCCTAACACCGTCTGAGCCTGCCTCCTGATGTATAGACATATATTTTGAATGTGTTCGCTATCCATACATGTTATCTGGGGATACGGTACCCTTTCTAACCTTTGTGCAATCACGTGCAATCCATACTGGGCCTAACACCGTCTGAGCCTGCCTCCTGATGTATAGACATATATTTTGAATGTGTACGCTATGCATACATGTTATCTGGGGATACGGTACCCTTTCTCACCTTTGTGCAATCACGTGTAATCCATACTGGGCGTGAGAACGGCTGGCGAGCTGTTAAGCAAGCTACAGCACCTGTGGTTTGCACACGTAAGTTTTTCATTTTTTCAGGAATGACGGTTAGGCCTAATTCCGGAACTGCGGTTGACCTGCACTTACAGGGAAATCATTGTTCGCGGGTAATAATTGTAATCAGTGATCCCCATCACTAACGTTGTTCAGCGGGTTATCTGCACCTGTAAGTGACAAACGCTGGCCTTTTCAGTGTAGCGCACATGCAGCCACGGACATGTAAGGGCATGACACACCAGTTATTGGCCAATCTCATGTGCCAGAGCCTCACGTGTCCCTCTAGTAAGCCGGACTCGGACCGCGGGGCATGACGGAGTCTCGTTCGTTAACGGAATTAAGCTTGCAATGTGTGCATCTGTTCTGTAGCTGGCATGGTTGAGGTTTCCCAAGAGAATTTAACCGTAGGCTCCACTCCTGGTGGTGCCCTTCTGGACATTCCTTTAAGGTTCAGCTTTGCAACCATACTCCCCACGTAAAACAAACACTTTGCCTTCATGAACGCTGTTTGGAGGGTCATGACTCGTGGGAATAACGCCGCCCAATCAGTTAACCTGCTAGAGAGATCGTTCGTTGCTCCCAAGCATGACATCACACTCCCTAGGAAGAAGGTAATGCCACTGTGGCGACCGTACTCCTGGGGGCGACACAAGTGCACTGATGCCCAGCCACTGCTCGATGAATCTGCTGGTACATTGACCCAGACCACTACATTCCCCTCGCACGCTACACAACCTGAATCTGACCCTGATGAAACTCAGGTTACCCTTCCCATATACAGTTCCATCTTACACGGTGACAAAGAGGAAGCTGCAGATGAAAGTGCAGGTTCGGCCCACCCGCCATCAGACACACCACCATACTATCAGGGGCCCTGTGCCAGTGCCGTCGCCAACGAGTGGGCCCCCCTGCTTGCCCAGGATCACAGCACTTGCAAAGTTGAAATACTGTGCAGTGAGATGGAAGATGGGGACGACGAGGAATCCAGAGAAGTACAGGGATTCCCTAGCGAGGAGACTTATTTGATTGTTATCAATGTTGGGACAGCAATTTTTGGGGAGCACGTTACTCTGGAGAATGATAGATGGGGCCCACCATACACTGGAACATTCCAAAGGTGGACATCAGACACTGGAGCAGCATTTACAGGGCCCATTATACACTAGAGCATTAGAAATGGGGCCCATTATGTTTGGAGCATTATTTGGGCCCATAAGACAGTGGAGCTTCATCCATGGGGACCAACATATACTGTAGCATTATGTGGAGCTCATCATATACTGTTTCAAACATTATATGGGACCAATGATTCTGTATGGAGAAATAGATGGGCCTCGTCATGAGATGTAAAAAGTGAGGTATTTTTCATTGTACTATACCGCTATTTCTCTGCCGTATCGGAGCATGATGAGTTGTGGTATGTGTTAAAGGGGCGCTCTTTCGCCCAGGGCACATGAAAACCTGCAGCCAGCCCTCCCCCCCACAACTTTAGCCAAATAACCCCCATTTTTCAGTGCGTAACTTGTATTATGAAGTTAATTAGGGTTAACAAGCTTAAGTAAGAAGAATTGATGCTTTTGGCATTCAAATGGGCACTGTAGGTGTGTTTCCTGTCCTCCTCTCACTGCCGACTTTTATTCCCCATTGACTTACATTGGGTTTCGTGTTTCGGGACGACCCCGACTTTTCCCTATAATCGGACGATCTTGCTCGACCCGACTTTTGGAAAAGTCGGGTTTCACGAAACGAAACGCGACTCTAAAAAAACAAAAGTCGCTCAACTCTAGTGTCCTCTCATTATATAAGCTATTCATCTATAAGTGCACAGGATCTATTCCCCTTATACACTGATATCCAGTGATAAATCTACAATCCGTTTATATATATGTATGAAAACCGGGAGAAAGAATAAGAGCATGCGATAAATGGCATATGAAATAGTCACATTTTATTAGAATAAAGTACTACAGATAATACACATGTAACAATGTGCTAGTCAGAGAAAATAGACGGCATCAACCCAAAATACCCTACTCCTCCACCAAGGTGGAAAGGTAGCCCCAGTGTGCTGCATCCCCATATGGGCCCATGTCCTGCAAGTAATAGTATCATAGAAGCGCCCAAACAGTAAGTCCAAGATTAAATATCAAGAGGTGAAGGAGGAGTAGGGTATTCTGGGTTGATACCGTCTATTCTGTCAGACTAGCACATTGTTACATGTGTATTATCTGTAGTACTTTATTCTAATAAAATGTGACTCTTTTATATGCTATTTATCGCATGCTCTTATTCTGTCTCCTGGTTTTCACAGTGTATTTTGAGCTTGTGCAATTGGCGCTGGTGTTTGGGTTGCTCTTCCCCATCTCCATTACGCCACTTATGTCCAAGGGATTTTTGTTGCCAATACATCTATGTATGGATTTATCTTACACTTAATAAATACGGTGCACTTATCTCATCTCCACCTTGATAGTGACGCTCTCTTAGGATACATGTTACTCTATGATGGCACTTTTGCACATGGCCACTAGATGGCGCTACATTTGCCTGAATTTTTATATCTACACATGGTTTACACAAACTATATTTTCTGGTCTTACCTACATACTATTTACCATTAGAAGCTGTGTATTTCTGTAATTATTTGTATGTATACATGATTGATTACCACTTCTGTCTCTGTAAAAACAATCCCTTTTAACTCTTTCCGACATCGGGTGTAAATGTACTTCCTCCCTTTGATGTGGGCTCCGGCGGTGAGCTTACATCTTTTACAGCACACGTCAGCTGTATTGAACAGCTGCCATTTGACCCTAACAGCGGCATTTAATGCTCACTTCCAGCAAGGATGCCAGAAATCCCGCCCATCGGTGACCCCGTCACATGATCATGGGTCACCGATGGGTTGGCATGACAACTAGAGGTCTTCAGCAGACCTCTATGCTTGTCACTGCCGGAATGCTGTGAGCGCCGCCCGCTAGGCAAAACCGCCACCTGCCGAACTCCCGCTCTCCTTTTAAGATGGACAAAACGCTACTCAGACAACACAGGGTGAGGGTAAAACAGTGTGGCCATGCTTTATTGTACCACAGAACAGGCAGATAACACATAGAACACAAAAAAAATGAGGTGGCACTCACCAGTGTAAAAAGTCCATTCTTTATTGATCAAGCAGTTCACAGCATGTCCTCAGGGAGAATGGGAGATGGAGTATGCGAGTGACGGCGGCCGTTTTCTCTACAGATCCTCACTTTCTTTACTTGATGTGCACCCGAAGTGTCCGGTTACATGAGCTCATCATGGCTCACTGAGCAGTATCGCACCGAGCACATGTGGCGGCCGTGATTTCCCTGTGGTGCAGTTCATTTCTTTGTATGCTAACACATACAACAGTCCCAGAAAAATACCCAAGATGGGGCACATTACAGAGTCTCACCCTTCCACTGACCCGCCAGGATAATAGCTGCTGTGACTACAGATCTTCCAGGATCACTACCTGTGGCACACACACAGAGAGGAGCTAACGACAAGTGTAGGAAGATCACAGTCCACACAAGGCCAGTTGATCAGAGGATCACAACCTGACTTCATCTTCCAGGGTCGACTACCCACCTGTGGCATGCACACAGAGGAGGTAACAACAAGTGTAGGAAGATGACAGTCCATTGAGTCCATACAAGGTACAAGGCCAGTTTATCCAAAGATCACAATCTGGCTTTTCCAAACGTATCCATGGTTCAGTGATGGTCAATGGAGCAGATCTGTATTTTTCCAACCGAGGCTGAAAACCCCTAGGATGTTTCCTATAGAATGATAGATCCGTGTCCCTTGTGATGATGTTGTGGCTGCTGTCCTGTCTCTTGTCCTTTGGATGTATAGATGTCTTGGCAGAATCTCTCTGGCTGTTTCTCTCTCAGTCTCTTTATACAGAGGCATGTAACCTATTTTTAGACTTAAAAAGTGTCCCTCATTCAGTATTTACATAAAGGGTAAGAATGGAGATGAGATTATTATAGCATTACTTGATTATTTAAACTATTTGCATAGTTTTTCCCTCTCTGCTTTAGAAGTCAACAAACTGACTCCATAACACAATGCATAATTAGCATATCAGCAATCATCACCAGTGATCAAGGATAAGCGCACAATAAAAGTCAATATTCCAGGCTTACACAAACAAGTCTGTTTTTTTGACCAACTAAAAATAAACACTTAAATTTAAAGCCAACATACAGATAACATTCTATTATTATTCGTTTGCAAAAAATAGTCATCTGGTAAATTAAGATACAATGCTGTATGTCTTCACAATGCCAAAAGTAAAAAAAATGTTTCTAAAAATATAAAAAAAATAAAAGTTCAAATCACCCCCTTTTCAAAATAAAACAATAAAAAAAATCAAACATACACATATTTGTTATAGCGGCGTTCAGAATCGCCCAATCTATCAATATAAAAAAGAATTAAGCCGATCGCTAAATGGTGTAACGAGAAAAAATGTCAAAATGCCAAAATTCCTTTTTTTGGTTGCCACAACATTGCATTAAAATGGAATAAAGGGTGATCAAAAGATCGTATCTGCACCAAAATGGTCTCCATTAATAACGTCAGCTCGGCACACAAAAAATAAACCTTCACCCAACTCGAGATCATGAAAAATGGAGACACACCGAGTATCGGAAAATGGCGCAATTTTTTTATTCTTTACCTAATAAAGAGGAGTTATTTTTACTGATACAGTGGGTATGGAAAGTATTCAGACCCCTTTATATTTTTCACTCTTTGTTTCATTGCAGCCATTTGGTAAATTCAAATTCATACTATCTATTCCTGACACTGGAGTGGCTTATAAGCTTCCGAAGTATATAGTTTGAGGTCTGGGATCTGCCAATATGGGGCTAGTTTTCTGACAGTTTCGAATAACATGATACATGATTTTAGTTTTTTTTTCGTTTAGTCTCACTTGACTATAGGTCAGTATTAAATATTCTCTTGATGAGTCGTCTTTAGTGAGGACGATGAAACCCATAGAAATGAGAGTGAGTGTGTAAACTTCACCTCACCCTATGTACTGAGATGTGTGGTATATGTTTTTTCTATTAGTCACTTTCTGACTAACCTTCAGGGGATGAATTATGGGTATAGTTTTACATTTGGAATTAATAAAGTTTAGTTTTATCCTTTTGTCAGCAAACATGAGGAATGACAAGAGACAACTCATTTATGAAGATTCAATTTTGGTAAAAACTATTCCAACATTATGAACATAAAAAAGGCTTCTCCCCTATGTGACATCTCTGATGTTTATTAACAGTTGATTTCCAAGTAAAACATTTCCCATATTAACAGGAAAAAAGCTTCTTTCCTGTGTAAGTTCTCTGGTGCTTAACACAATTTGATTTCTTGCTAAAACATTTCCCACATTCAGAACATGAAAAAGGCTTCTCCCCTGTGTGAGTTCTTTGGTGCATAACAAAATGTGATTTATGTGCAAAACATTTCCCACATTCTGAACATGAAAAAAGATTCTCCCCTGTGTGGATTCTCTGGTGCTTGACACAATGTAATTGATTGTTAAAACATTTCCCACATTCTGAACATGAAAAAGGCTTCTCCCCTGTGTGAGTTCTTTTGTGGGTAACCAATTGTGATTTTTGTGCAAAAGATTTCCCACATTCTGAACAGGAAAAAGGCTTCTCCCCTGTGTGAGTTCAATGGTGGGTAACTAATTTTGATTTATGTGCAAAACATTTCCCACATTCTAAACATGAAAAAGGCTTCTCCCCTGTGTGAGTTCTCTGGTGCCTAACACAATCTGATTTATTGCTAAAATATTTCTCACATTCTGAACATGGAAAAGGCTTCTTCCCTGTGTGAGTTCTCTGGTGGGTAACAAAATTTGATTTCTGTGCAAAATATTTCCCACATTCTGAACAGAAAAATGGCTTCTCCCCTGTGTGAGTTCTCTGGTGCTTAACAAAATTTGATTTCTGTGCAAAATATTTCCCACATTCTGAACAGAAAAACGGCTTCTCCCCTGTGTGAGCTCTATGGTGAATAACCAATTCTGATTTATGTGCAAAACATTTCCCACATTCTGAACAGGAAAAAGGCTTCTCCCCTGTGTGAGTTCTCTGGTGGGAAACAAAATTTGATTTCTGTGCAAAATATTTCCCACATTCTGAACAGAAAAACGGCTTCTCCCCTGTGTGAGTTCTCTGATGGGTAACAAAATTTGATTTATGTGCAAAATATTTCCCACATTCCGAACATGAAAAAGGTTTCTCCCCTGTGTGAGTTCTCTGGTGGTTAACAAAATGTGATTTCCGTATAAAATATTTCCCACATTCTGAACATGAAAATGACTGATTTGCTTTAGAAGCAGATTGTTTTTTAATGCCTCTTTTGTAACGTTGATTTTCTTTTATAGTTGGTAATGAATCAGAAGATGGGACCTGTTTCATAGGATCAGATGACAGATCTTTGCTGTGAATGGATGATGCTATATCTGGAGTCACTTCCATTGTATCTTGTAGGATCTCAAGATCATCTGATTTAAAAATTGAAGATGTCAGCTGTCCCTCTGATCTCCTGGTACAGTCATCTGCTAAGATAATAAACTATTACTTTTTAATAAAATATCCTTGAGTTTTATATTTTTGAACATTTCTACTTAAACTGTCCATAAAAACGGCAAGCTATGTAAAAAACTTTAATTATTTACCAAGACAATGACAGTTCACAGTCTAATAGAAAACCTTGTTGGATGAACCAGTAGTGTGCGGTGTTCAACTGTTTGTTCATTCTGCCTCCCAAATATCGAATAAAAAGAAACCAATCAATGTTATGTAGGTGAAAATAATACCAATTCTCATCTCACAAAAACCAAGTCCCCACTCAGGTCCATCATCTGTCAATGGAAAAATAGAGGTTCCCACACTATTAGTGGCTCAAAGGATGCTGAAAAGCAACAAGGTTTCTATAAACCAAAAAATAAGGAAAAAAGCAGCACACTCCATTTACCGTATCATAAAAAACCTCCTTTATTTCAGAAAAGCAAACATGGACAAGGTTTGTGAGGGCAGGATAAGTGCAGGCATGCAGGCAAGAAACAGGACTACTGCCGTTTTGCGTTAAACACGCTTCCATGGGTCCAGATCACAACTGGGGGCTGCAATCCTCAGCTGTCAGCTTCAGCAAGGCTGGTTATCAAGAATAGAGGGGTCCCCACACTGTTTTTTTTAAATTATTTAAATAAATAATTTAAAAAACCATGTGGGGTCCCCCCATTGTTGACAACCAGCCTTGCTAAAGCTGATAACTGGGGGCTGGTATTCTCAGGCTTGTAAGGGGCCATGGATATTGACCCCCTGCCGAAAAATAGCAGCCCGCAGCTGCCCAGAAAAGGGACATCTATTAGAATTCTAGCGCTGTAGTGATGGCAAATGGGGTTCATATTTGTGGGGTTGATGTCACCCTTGTATTGTCAGGTGACATCAAGACCATGGATTAGTAATGGAGAGGTGTCTATAAGACACTTTGTACCGGATACTTATTACAGGCACATTGTAGTTATATGCCCCATGATGTGTCTGCACTATGAGCACTTTATCACACAGTGATTGTGGCGCTGGTTTCTGTATAGCACCTTTGGCACTAGAGCACTTTGGTTATAACACTCTTCACATTTGCACAATGCAGCACTTTCCGTTTTTGTGATTTCATATATATTTTTTTTATATTTGATTCACTCTATATTAACAATGTGCTTTTATACTGACAGTGTGCATTAGGATTTTTCTATTCTATTGTGAATATTGTGGCTTTATTTACTGTAATACATTTTTCATATATTTTCCATACGTGCTCCAGTTTGATCCAGCTGCATATTAATTCAGTTTTTATTTATTATTATTCAATAACAATTATTTTAATATTATCATTATAATGTTTGTCCTGTAGTTTATCACAATCCTCCTTAAAATTACCATATTTTTTGGACCATTAGATGCACCTAGGTTTTAGAGGAAAAAATTAGGGAAAAAAACTGAAGCAAAAAAATGTGGTCAATTCTGTACTTAATATCCCCTATCCTGGTATATATGGTCCCCTCATCCCTATTCTGATACACATGGCCCCCTCATCCCTACCCTGGTATGCATGGATCCCTCACCCTCATCCTGATACACATGGCACCTCATCCCTATCCTGGTATGCATGGATCCCTCATCCCTACCCTGGTATACATGGATCCCTCATCCCTACCCTAGTATGCATGGATCCGTCATCCCTACCCTGGTATACATGGATCCCTCATCTCTACCCTGGTATGCATGGATCCCTCATCCCTACCCTGGTATGCATGGATCCCTCATTCCTACCCTGGTATGCATGGATCCCTCATCCCTACCCTGGTATACATAGATACCTCATCCCTATTCTGGTATGCATGGATCCCTCATCCCTATCCTGGTATACATGGATCCCTCATCCCTATCTTGGTATACATAGATCCCTCATCCCTATCCTGGTATGCATGGATCCCTCATCCCTATCTTGGTATACATAGATCCCTCATCCCTACCCTGGTATGCATGGATCCCTCACCCTCATCCTGATACACATGGCACCTCATCCCTATCCTGGTATGCATGGATCCCTCATCCCTACCCTGGTATACATGGATCCCTCATCCCTACCCTGGTATGCATGGATCCGTCATCCCTACCCTGGTATACATGGATCCCTCATCTCTACCCTGGTATGCATGGATCCCTCATCCCTACCCTGGTATGCATGGATCCCTCATTCCTACCCTGGTATGCATGGATCCCTCATCCCTACCCTGGTATACATAGATACCTTATCCCTATTCTGGTATGCATGGATCCCTCATCCCTATCCTGGTATACATGGATCCCTCATCCCTACCCTGGTATGCATGGATCCCTCATCCCTATCCTGGTATACATGGATTCCTCATCCCTACCCTGGTATACATGGATCCCTCATCCCTATCTTGGTATACATAGATCCCTCATCCCTATCCTGGTATGCATGGATCCCTCATCCCTACCCTGGTATGCATGGATCCCTCATCCCTATCCTGGCATGCATGCCACCTCATCCCTGTCCTGGTATACTGGGTCCCCATCCTTATCCTGGTATGCAGGACCCCATCCATTAAAAAAACAAACCATTACACTTACCTACCCGGTGCTCCCTTGCAGCGTCCTGCTCCGGTGCCAGCAACTGCTTTATGCTTGTAAGCAGCTCTGAGAACAGTGAGTATTCATGAATATTCATTTCTCTTAAGTAGCGGCACACGTCACTGCCGGTAGCAGCAGGAAGCCGGTGGCTGACACTGCGCGCTACTGAAGAGCAAAGAATACTCACTGCCCTTTGTGTGCACAGTCCTGGCAGCTGTGCTCTGCTTGTGAGCAGTGCGTGACGTCCCTGGCATGTGCTGCTTACAAGCATATAGCAGTTGCTGGCACCGGAGCAGGACGCTGCGAGGGAGCGCAAGGATAGGTAAGTGTGATGGTTTCTTTTTTAACGTTTTCTGATGGGACCATGCATACCAGAATGTGGATGGCGGTGTGGGCCAATTATAAGGATGGGGCCCTGCATACCAGGACCGGGGTTGGAGGCTAATCATATCAAGATACTATTATTAAAGAGAAATGAATATTCATTGCCCTCCAAGCCCATGGGTGTGTAATGCAGTGAATATTCATTTCTCTTTACCAGCAGGAACAGAAGTTAGCCGCAGCCACCGGCTTCAGCCTCCTGTGACCTGCTGCTCCGCCGATGCCGTTCCCCCACCACAGCCAGAGCCGGTACATCCGGACTACGATGCAACCTCCATTTTCCTCCACATTTTTGAAGGAAAACATTGTGTCTTATAGTCCAAAAAATTCAGTAGTTTTAACACAAATTGAAAAGTCAGGATAAAGGGAAATTCTGCTGTTATTGTACAGAAATTCACACTTGGCCTCACTGCACATTTACTGGTGTCGATCATAAAAGGGAAGTTTGGCCAGAAAGACTGGACCTGGTCTTGTAGGGACCATGAGACATTCAGCAGCACAGAATGGAGAGAAGAGTCATCCGATAAGATCTCAGGGATCTAGGAAGCCAACAGCTTCATTACCCTCCGCTTTCTCTTACAGGCCCAGCATAAGATTTTTCTCCAACTGATTTTCTAACCTGTCAGCACATTCTACGTACGCTGTCATTTGGCTTTATAGTTACAGATCTGGGCAGGTAACGGTCAGCGTCTTCTAATCTCAGGGGGTAGGTGGATCCTCCTGGCCATAAGTTCTAATGAAAAGAGCTTTCAATGCCCAAAGTCATTTGAACAGTTTTGGGTGGGGGAGAATGTTGCGGTCTAGAGGCAAAATGGTGATCATGGTAATACGGCCGGACTACACCACCGATAAAGCAGCCACAGCCGGTGACGGAGAGGAATCTGTGACTTCTCTGCATTTAGTGGTTACTACTCACCTGGGTAGTCATATGTGGGAATCTCCTCTTTACACCACTCATCACCCCTCACATATGTCTCTGTAGTATTAATATGGGTCAGATCTTCACCCTGAAACAAATATTGTAAAAGTCACAGACAGATGGAGAAGTCCCATCTATGATCAGCTCTAATCCTTCCATCTCCACCGTTCTCATTACACAAGTATAAAACATATAATACTGGTGGATAAAACAAGACTGAGCACAAGACCTTAACAGCCATCTACACATCATAGGGGAGATCTCCTGACACCTTCTCTCCATCTACCTGATGATCCTGAGGAGCACTGGGATCTTCTTGGTTACAGTCCTGTGGAAGAAGAGGACAGGGACATCTCTCTGGTGTTATCCTCTTACTGGATAGATCTGGAGGAAACACATACAGGGACTGAATTCATTCTCTACATACAGATAATTATAGGCCGTGTGTATTTAGTCCTGTCTATTACCTGGTGATGTGAGGGGCTGGGGAACCTCCATTATGACGTTCTTGTACAGATCTCTGTGTCCTTCTAAATACTCCCACTCTTCCATGGAGAAATAGACAGCGACATCCTGACACCTTATAGGAACCTGACACATACAATGATACCGTCATCCCCCGATCCCTTCATAGCGTTACTGTATAATGTCCCAGCATTCCCAGCAGTGTCACCTCTCCAGTCAGCAGCTCAATCATCTTGTAGATGAGGTCTAGGATCTTCTGGTCATTGATGTCCTCATGGATCAGGGGGTGAGGTGAAGGCCCCGTGATTGGGCTCAGGGGTCTTCCCCATCCCTCAGACACAGGGTCCTGACAGCGATCACTAGAGGTCTTCTTCACCACTGTGTAATCCTGGTTATGGAGAGATACATTAATAAATCTCACTACAGACATTTCCAGAGTCCTCACCTCTCCAGTTCTGTCCATCTGTTATTCCCATAGATAAGAATGATGTAATGTGACGTCATCAGAATCTCTCACCTCTCCAGTGAGACAGAAGAGGATCTCTAGGGTGAGGTGTAACATCCTCTCCACCATCTTGTCTCTGTCCATATCCATCCTTGATGGGGAAATCAGGAAAATTCTCTTTTGTAGAAGATCTTCACTGAGAGGATCCAATATTGTAGAGACCTGAACGAGAAGAAGATGATCCAATGTAACATCATAAGAATCCTGTGTAATAATACAATTACTGGAGATAATAAGGGAAACATATGAGGAGATTTATTATTTTACAGTATTTAGTTTTCTTCCCTGACGTCTACCACTGCCTCTTGCTTCATATGGAAGGACATGCTGGCCAAGGTTTCTCCCGATAGGTGCCATTCCCCTGATGAATCATACCTTTGAAGAAACGCTTCGGGAGGCACCCAGGGTCAGTCCAGGGCTGGCTAGACATTAAGGGTCAGCTGTGGACTGCTCTTGTAAGGGCAGGAGTCTTTGGGGACCAGGGTCAGCCAAGATAACAGGGACTGACAGGGATAAATTCCCCACTTAAGTTATTGCATTTTGGAAATTGCACCCCACTGGGAATTTATCTACAGGTAAAGGCACAATTTTGTCTCCATGGGGGTTGTGCTCACAGCCCAACATCATGTGGCCCTCCAAAGAAATGCCACCCCACACCATTACTGACCCACTGCCAAACCGGTCATGCGGAAGGATGTTGAAGGCAGCAGATCGCTCTCCACGGCGTCTCCAGACTGTGTCACGGCTGTCACATGTGCTCAGTGTGAACCTGCTTTCATCTGTGAAGAGCACAGGGCGCCAGTGGCAAATTTGCCAATCCTGGTGTTCTGTGGCAAATGCCAAGCGTCCTGTACGGTGTTGGGCTTTGAGCACAACCCCCATCTGTGGACGTCGGGCCCTCAGACCATCCTCATGGAGTCAGTTTCTAACCGTTTGTGCAGACACATGAACATTTGTGGCCTGCTGAAGATCATTTTGCAGGGCTCTGGCAGTGCTCCTCCTGTTCCTCCTTGCACAAAGGTGGAGGTAGCGGTCCTGCTGCTGGGTTGTTGCCCTCATACGGCGCCCTCCACATCTCCTGGATGTTACGCTGTTACGCTGCCAATTTTGGGGCTAAAGTCACATTTTTGTGAGTAAAAAAAAGTAAAATTGTCATTTTTTCCTTCCACATTGCTTAAATCCCTGTTACACTGTCCGAATTCAGATATTGTCCTGGTCAGAAAGGAGAATACAGGGAGCGAAAGGGTTAATAGGACTCACAGGAGGAACCGGCCCATAAAGCAGAAGATCCAGGAGTGTCCGCCAAATATATGACTGCTCTGTGCACAGGACCTGTGATGAGGTCACAGGAGGGGAGGAGTTAGGGGTCACATGATCAGGGGCCTCAGTGTGTGCAGGACTCAGGGTGCTGGAGCGCTCCCGATAATCAGCTGCGTGTGTCGCGCTGTGTGATAGTCACAGCACCTGCAAGGAGAGCGACACATGCAGCTGATTATCGGGAGCGCTCCAGGGATCCGTGGTCCCGATGCAGCTATTCGGTTAGCGATATTAGCCAATAACAACTTCTCCGACGATATTCGCTCATCTCTAGTAATAACAGCTCAAAGAAATTCACCAAACTTTTCATTAAGTTTAATAGTAAGACCCTATTAAATATTGAGCACCAGCGGGATGAACCTCTAAGATGACACATGTTCTTTGTATTTTAGGCAAAAATAATAATAAAAAAAATATATATATATATATAGACTTTTTTACAATTTTATAATTGCAAAAAGAAAAAAGGGGCGATGCAAATGTGGCGCCCCTGAGGCTCAGTCGCCACAGAGGTACTGCACCTCCTCCTGAGGTGTGGTACCCCACCATCCAAATAAGGTGGAGACACCTGACCACACTCCAACACCTGCACCCCACACCACAAAGTAGTGTAGCAAAGCACCTTCGGCGGCTCCCTGCTTGGAGTATAGCAAAGCACCCATTGGTGGCTCCCTGCTTGGAACACGAAATGTGCTGGGAGGTGGGTGGAGTTAGTTTATATTACAGAGAGCGTGAAGAGTTGAGGATTGAGAAGTCAGTTGGTTAGAGAGTCAGAGAGAAGAAGATCCCCGTAGAGAGGGATAGATGGATGGAAGTGCTGCAGCAGATCCCAGTGACCTGGGTCTGCTGGCACAGGAAAGGAAGTGAGAGCAACATAGACTGAAAGCCTGATTCTCCATAGAAAGGAAGATTAGTATGGAATGTGAGGAGTAAAAGAGAACAGAGGACGTGGGTTAGAAGAGAACCCTTCCTAGAAGTTCTAAGCGCAAGGCCGGGGCCCGGTCCCCGAGGTTGTAAGGATACTAATGGTCCTGCAGCAGACACCGGAGGAATAGAAGTAATGACCACTTTATTCCCACACAAGACTTGGGGGCACAACAGCAACTGGATAGTAAGCCGGGACTTAGTAGCAAGGAGTCCCCAAAGCAGGCTACAGCTGTCTGCCGTACAAGTAGAGTTCATAAGAACATCGGACAGGTGGAACTCCAGTGTAACTCAGTACTAGTAGTACTTCATTTAAAGGCGCTATAAGAGGAGACGTTCAGAAAGGCACATGTTGGCGGAGTGTTGGAAAGGAGTATTCCATCTGGCCTGGAGGTTGACTGAGTCTCTGACCCGGAGGACACGGAGGCAGGCACCTGTTTGTACAACAGACTGTGAGTAAAGTTTTGGAACTACATGCCCTGGTGTCCTCCACTCATTCCTGCGCCAACCTGCCCAGCACTGTCACATCCCTTGCGCCAGACACTACACCATCTACGTGTCACTTCACCTACTCTGCCCTTGGACTACAGCCCTGCCTGTGGAGGGCTATAACATCATTGCTGCACCACACCATCAGTCCCAGAGGATCTGTCTGCAGCGTCGGCTTACATCTCTATTGCCGAACACCACAGGTGGCGTCACAAACTATTCATCTAATCAACTAGATTCCACCATTCAATCCCTTTTTACATTGGGCGCCCAGGGCCACGGACCGGGTCACCGCTGCTGTGACACCTTCCCCTCTGAGTTACCGGCCCGGTACCGAGTAACCCACAGCCCTGGAAGGGCGACCCAACTTGGCGTCACGAACTGGATGACGAGACCCGATGCCATCGGGTTCTGTGTGCCTAAGACTCAAACCTTTTGAAAATGTGCAGAAGACCCAATTTAATAGACTGTAATATGAAAGCTAGAAATGGCCGCCGGCGCGGTGAAGAAGGGCATGACAACATGGGTGGTCCTAAGAAAAGACCACAAACTGTCCTGGGCCTCCCCTGTCTGAACTTCTATGCGACAGCAACATGGCCCACCCCCCGAGGGGTTCATATACTGGCCTGGTATGGAGGAGTTGGAAGAAGACGCCGCATTCAGAAGGAAGGGCGGGAGACAGTGGCAGGAAAAGAGCCCAGGAAGGTGGAAGAATGCCAGAATGCCATATTGGAAGGAGAAGGGAAGAGGCCTGTGGAGCGCGAGGAGGTCGAGCTAAATCTCATCGGCGCAATGGCTGAAGGCTCCGACCCCACTTCTGAGATGAACTGCCGACAGGTGGAGGAGGAGATTACCCGGCTAACACACCATCTGCAGCTTAGGCAGGAGGCGTTATGGAGGATGAACTGGCAGCACGCCCCGGAGGGGCCTACACCCGAGGTACCCCAGTCACCGGTACCCGCTGTCGCTATACCTGATCCTCTCCAGGCAGACCCTGTGGAGCCTGCGGCCGCTGCCATACCATCGGCAGCATCTATCGTCCCCTCTCTGCCGTCACCGCTGGAGGAGTTGTATGAGACCCTGGGAGCTGAAGCGGAGGAAGAGGAGCTCCCCCCTGGAAATGACGCGGCCGCGCAGGTCCCACCAGAGACCCCGCAGACCGGGAGCCGCCAGTCATCCCATCGCCATCTCCGATATCCACCCAGGCAGCCACAACTACCACCGCTGCCACCCGGACCCGCACCGGAGCACCGCCAGGAGGCCCCAGGTACGTCTGATGTCCCTACACCTTGGAAGGCCTTAGGGTGTACCGCGGTCGCAGCGGCTGGCCAGGTCGTGCTAGATTTGGTCTGGGACCGGGATACCAGCCCCCGGGGGAACCATCTGAGCCCCTGGCAGTGGTGCCGCAGTCCACGGAGGGCAGAGGGCGGTCCCGGGAACAGGAAGAAGGGACAAGGGACTACTGTCAGGAAACCATCCACCAGCTGGCAGCCGAGCAGCGGGAGAGGGAACAGCGGAGGTTGGCTGTGTTGGGCCCTGATCTGGACCGCAGAGAGCCTGTGCTGGTCACTATGGGTCCCGGGATTCGGCAGGATGGGGCCAGGTTCTTAATGTGAACCATGAGCGGGGGTTCGGTTTTATCTCTGACCCCAAACGGATCTCCGATCTGTTCTTCAATCGGAGAGACGTGGAGTCCCATCTGAAAAAGGGGCACCCTGCTCGAAACCTGCAACCAAGGGAATTACGTGACTTTCACCCGGCATGAGGGGCTAAGGGGATGGTACGCCCTAAATATACACCGCATCCCAGAGGATTTCATCGCGGCCTACAGGCAGGAGAAGCCTGCTGTTCCTCCACCCACAGTGATCACCAAGACTGCGTTTGTACCGACCCCCATGTGCCAGGCTACGGTAACACCTGTCCCACAGCCTCAAGTCACCACCCCTGCTGTACCTCAGGCAGCATCATCAACCCACCAGGAGGTGGACACCCAGAGCATCTCCCCTGGAAGCAGCCCAAGAAACCAGCTTCCAGAAACCCAGGAGGGGATCATTAGCAATAATCTTGATTTGAACTAACTTTTGTTGCCCAGGAGGGTATTAGCAAGTTTCCAGTTTTTCTATTTTTGATTATGATGCTTATTTGTTGATCCTGTTGTTGCCCCGTTTTATTGGCAGCGTTCTTTTATTACTTGAACTGAGAAGATCATGGACGCTGAATGATCCAGAACTGTAGTTGTAAATAGTTGCACCTCTTTAGGTGCTTTATCTTGGTTTTACATAGGAACCTCACCTTGGAACAAGGACTACCTCGTTATAGGGACATTTCAAGACATGATGGCTGGACCAATGTCTACTCTTTGCACTTATGGATAATGCTTAGTACTTTTGAACAAGAAACTAGAAAGTGATAATGTGTAGTAAAAGTATTAATGACAGATTTTATAGGGTTCAATTGAGAAATAAATATAGAGAATGTTTTACAATATTTGAATAAAGATGTGAGAATTGAATAAAAGTATGCAGGTGACGAACCAGGTGTTGACGGTTATCACTCATTAAGAAAGTAGAAAATGTGACAGATAACAAAGAAAAGAAATGTGATGCTAGAAAATGTGTTTCTCAAGCTGATAGTGAATTTGCTTCCATAGCACTTTAAATTAGGTAGCATAACTTTAAATATAGATAGACAGTTAAATTGTTTGCAATGTTCAAGAAACAGTGCCTCCCACATTGGGAAGTTTAGTATAAGACATGTTTATTATGCAATATAAAAATTTTGTATGTTAGGCTATGTACCCACGTAGCGTTTTAAAACGCTCACTAAAACCCGGACTCCTTCCCAGAAATTGCGCGTTTTTTTCCGCACGATTTCACCGTGATTTTACCACGATTATGATCGCGATTTTGCAGCGATTTTCGCGTGCGATATTCAAGCACTTTCCAAGCGATTTGAAGCATCGCTTGGAAAGTGATTGACAGGTTGGTCACACTCGTCAAACATAGTGTTTGACAAGTGTGACCAGGTTTTTACTATTGAGGCCGCCTATGCGGCATCAATAGTAAAAGATAGGATGTTAAAATGCTAAAAAAAAGTAAAAAAATTGCGGTATATTTACCTTCCGGCGTCCCGCGCTGCATTCCCGGGCCATAGCGTTCCCAGTAATGCCTTGCGAGACCTGTGATGACGTAGTCTCGCGTTGCTATAGCAATCTCGCGAGACTGCTAGAGTCACGCGAGACTACGTCATTACAGGGCTTTGCCGCAAGGCATTACTGGGAACGCTGAGGCCCGGGATGGCAGCGCGGGACACCGGAAGGTAAATATACCCCTATTTTTTATTCTTTTTTTTACAGGGGTATGGTACCCAGGGCCTGGAGGACAGTCTCCTCTCCTCCACACCGTGGGTACCAAACGCACATGAGGCGCTTAACTTCCCGCATGGTGGGCATAGCCACATGCGGGAAGTAAGCGATTCTCATGCATTCCTATGGGTGCGGAATCGCGGCAATTCTTTGCGATTCCGCACAAAAGAATCAGCATGCTGCGATTTTTTCCGCGATGCGATTCCGCCGTGGAAAAAAGCGCAGCATTAGCACAGCATGTGCGGAATGCCATAGGAATGCATGGGGGGCGTTCTGTACATGATTTTTAAACGTTTTTGCAGCGTTTTCACGCCGAAAATCACGGCAAAAACGCTTAAAAATCGCTACGTGGGTACATAGCCTAACTGTATTGGTAACTGTGTTTACCTTGCAGCCCGTGGATGTGCTGTGTTTAACGGGGGGTATGTGGCGCCAATGAGGCTCAGTCGCCACAGAGGACGTGGGTTAGAAGAGAACCCTTCTAAGCGCAAGGCCGGGGCCCGGTCCCCGAGGTTGTATGAATACTAATGGTCCTGCAGCAGACACGAGAGGAATAGAAGTAGTGACCACTTTATTCCCACACAAGACTTGGGGGCACAACAGCAACTGGATAGTGAGCCGGGACTTAGTAGCAAGGAGTCCCCGAAGCAGGCTACAGCTGTCTGCCGTACAAGTAGAGTTCATAAGAACATCGGACAGGAGGAACTCCAGTGTAACTCAGTACTAGGAGTACTTCATTTAAAGGCGCTATAAGAGGAGACGTTCAGAAAGGCACATGTTGGCGGAGTGTTGGAAAGGAGTATTCCATCTGGCCTGGAGGTTGACTGAGTCTCTGACCCGGGGGACACGGCACGGAGGCAGGCACCTGTTTGTACAACAGACTGTGAGTAAAGCTTTGGAACTACATGCCCTGGTGTCCTCCACTCATTCCTGCGGTAACCTGCCCAGTACTGCCACATCCCTTGCGCCAGACACTACACCATCTACGTGTCACTGCACCTACTCTGCCCTGGGACTACAGCCCTGCCTGTGGAGGGCTATAACATCATTGCTGCACCACACCATCAGTCCCAGAGGATCTGTCTGCAGCATCTGCGTACATCTCTATTGCCGAACACCACAGGTGGCGTCACGAACTATTCATCTAATCAACTACATTCCACCATTCAATCCCCTTTTTACATTGGGCGACCAGGGCCACGGACCGGGTCACTGCTGCTGTAACACCTTCCCTTCTGAGTTACTGGCCCGGTACCGAGTACCCCACAGCCCTGGGAGGGAGACCCACGAAACTTTGGGCACCCTTGGAGATTTGTGTATTGAGATAATTTTGACCAAGATTTCACACCTTAATTGGCTTGTTAGGGTCATGGTGAGATCACATGGTGACCAGGAGCTACAGTCTGAAGAAAGGGCTAAAAAGCCTTCACTAGACCCCTGTACAGCTGTATAATGAGGCCCAGGCTTTATAGTGAAGGGACAGGAGTGAGGGCCTGTTCCCAGGAGCTACAGTCTGAGGAAAGGGCTAAAAAGCCTTCACTACACCCCTGTACAGCTGTATAATGAGGCCCAGGCTTTATAGTGAAGGGACAGGAGTGAGGGCCTGTTCCCAGGAGCTACAGTCTGAGGAAAGGGCTAAAAAGCCTTCACTAGACCCCTGTACAGCTGTATAATGAGGCCCAGGCTTTATAGTGAAGGGACAGGAGTGAGGGCCTGTTCCCAGGATCTACAGTCTGAGAAAAGGGCTAAAAAGCCTTCACTAGACCCCTGTACAGCTGTATAATGAGGCCCAGGCTTTATAGTGAAGGGACAGGAGTGAGGGCCTGTTCCCAGGAGCTACAGTCTGAGAAAAGGGCTAAAAAGCCTTCACTACACCCCTGTACAGCTGTATAATGAGGCCCAGGCTTTATAGTGAAGGGACAGGAGTGAGGGCCTGTTCCCAGGATCTACAGTCTGAGAAAAGGGCTAAAAAGCCTTCACTAGACCCCTGTACAGCTGTATAATGAGGCCCAGGCTTTATAGTGAAGGGACAGGAGTGAGGGCCTGTTCCCAGGATCTACAGTCTGAGAAAAGGGCTAAAAAGCCTTCACTAGACCCCTGTACAGCTGTATAATGAGGCCCAGGCTTTATAGTGAAGGGACAGGAGTGAGGGCCTGTTCCCAGGAGCTACAGACTGAGGAAAGAGCTAAAAAGCCTTCACTAGACCCCTGTACAGCTGTATAATGAGGCCCAGGCTTTATAGTGAAGGGACAGGAGGGAGGGCCTGTTCCCAGGAGCTACAGTCTGAGGAAAGAGCTAAAAAGCCTTCACTAGACCCCTGTACAGCTGTATAATGAGGCCCAGGCTTTATAGTGAAGGGACAGGAGTGAGGGCCTGTGCCCAGGAGCTACAGTCTGAGGAAAGGGCTAAAAAGCCTTCACTAGACCCCTGTACAGCTGTATAATGAGGCCCAGGCTTTATAGTGAAGGGACAGGAGTGAGGGCCTGTTCCCAGGAGCTACAGTCTGAGGAAAGGGCTAAAAAGCCTTCACTAGACCCCTGTACAGCTGTATAATGAGGCCCAGGCTTTATAGTGAAGGGACAGGAGTGAGGGCCTGTGCCCAGGAGCTACACTCTGAGGAAAGGGCTAAAAAGCCTTCACTAGACCCCTGTACAGCTGTATAATGAGGCCCAGGCTTTGTAGTGAAGGGACAGGAGGGAGAAAAGTGGGGAAAGGAGCCAGAAGAGCCGGACTGCCCATCACTAACCTGCAGAGCCGCACTCCACATATAGGGCTGCTCTGTGCACAGGACCTGTGATGAGGTCACAGGAGGGGAGGAGTCAGAGGTCACATGATATCCGGAGTGAAGACGCTCCATGGAGCCTTCTCCTCAGTCAGTGACATTCCCGCCATTATTCGCCCCTCACTACTAGCACAATTACCCCGCGCCGCCTTCTCTACACAGTGTTATGTGTGGAATGTAACGTGTGATTTCTCTGGAGGGAAATAGACCCCACACAGGAGGGAATTATCACCAGTTACCGGCCGTCTACTATATGGCGGCATATGATTGTGCTATCGACTCCACACCAGGAGCTAAAATGCCCAAATCTCGGTTATTTCCCCCCTTCCAGAGTCCGGCTGAGGTCGGGGTCACACTTGGGAGAAACTCGCCCGAGTCTCGCTCCTCAGTGCCCTTGTGGATTAGCCTCTGTAGGGGAAACGACACCGGCTGTCAGGGACAGGGGGCCCCAACATAAATCCAATATTCGTGGTAAGAAAACCCAACCTGATGCCGCCATTCGGGGTAACCAATGCTCCGGCAGTCTGTGACAATGTCAGTAATTATATTTTTCTCACTGATTGGTAGATTTGTGGTAATTTTCCTGGATGATATATTGAGTTACTCCCGTCCTCTGGAGGAGCATGCTGAGCATGTCAGACAGGGTCTCCAGGTTCTATGTGACAACTATGTATTTGGTAACCTGGAGAAATGACAATTTGTGGTCCAGCAGGTCCAGTTCTCAGGACATGTGGCTTCTGCATTGGGGTCTCAGATGGACCCCGTTACGGTCCCAGCAGTCCCTTCATTGGTTTTATCCAAGTAACCTGAAAGTGTTACAGAGATTTCTTGTAGTCGAGATACTGAGGAACAAACAAGCAAAAAATAGGGTCTTACCTGATAACCAGATGTAATGAGAGTAGGGGAGTATTACACTCACCTGATGGAGCGGTGCCTTTACACCATGCTCAATGCATAAATCAGCTGCTGCAGGACCCGGGGCCAAAGACCGAGCAGAAGAGCTGATCCGGGTATAATGTGTCTGTACCTGCGCTGCTGATGAAGATGATCGGAGATGGAGATTTTCCTCAAAAACGTTTATTCAAATAGGTTTTCAAAGTCAACGCGTTTCACAGTCACGCGGGACGTCTTCCTCAGGACGAAACCTGACAGCGGATAAACATGTCAAGCCTGGAACGTTTTATATGCAGTCTGTATAATAATAATAATAATCTTTTTATTTATATAGCGCCAACATATTCCGCAGCGCATTACAGTTTGCACACATTATCATCGCTGTCCCCGATGGGGCTCACAATCTAAATTCCCTATTAGTATGACTTTGGAATGAAAAAAAACACCAACAAAGCTCAAAATGTCAAAGTTCATGAGAAAGTCCGTCACACAAAGATAAATTACAGTTCATGAGAAAACAGAACACAGTTACATACAATAATTATATTATAAAGTGCCTATGAATGAAGTGAGGTCACCTAAAAGAATGAATAAAGATATACTGTATCTTTCGGACTATAAGCCGCACCGGACCATAAGACGCACCCCAAATATTCAGGAGGAAAATAGGGTAAAAGTTAATGTGTCAAATGGGGGTCTGTCCCACAGTCTGAATTCAGTAAACCCGGGGGGGGATCGGCAGCGCTGGTGGAGCCGGGTCACTGGAGGTGTTCGGGGATCCGGCGATGATCTGACTTATCCCAGGCTGGTGCAGCAGGAGGCTCTGTAACATCTGTAATCTCACTGAGGCCATTTGGAGTAAGGGGGTTTAGTTTATAAATCCAGAAGATTTCTTCCCGATGTAGTTGTCCAATGCAATTCTGACCCTGTGGGGGAATCTCCTCTGTGGGGAATATTCTCAGTTGTCTGGAATCTTTCTTGCGTTTGATGGTGCAGTGACGTGAAAGCCCATGTTGGAGAAAACCCTATGGAGTATTGGAGCGGTGTGAGTTCAGCCTTTTGTGGAGGGGTTGGGTCGTCCTTCCCACATATAATTTCTGGTATGAGCATATAATCACGTGTGTAACATAACTGGTGGAACATGACATGGGAGTTTTGGTCTGGAAAATTTCACCAGTAGAAATAAGGGTGAATTCAGAGAGACCATGGCAGATCGAGTCACAACAGAGGCAAGTTTTCAGATTGCATGTAATGAGTTTATTCGGGAGACAGGCGATTATTAGCAAATCTTCCTCCTTCTCTTTTATGTTTCTTGGTGCTAGGACATTTTTCAATGATGGAGGTCTTCAAAATGTCAAAAAGAGATTGATGGGTAATGTTTTTCCCACCCCAGCTGTCTGACATGCTCATGATGCTCCTGCAGAGGACGTGAGTAACTCAATATATCATCCAGGTAAACTACCGCAAATCTACCCATCGGGGAGAAAAAAAATGACATTTTCAAAGACTGCCGGAGCATTGTTTAATCTGAATGGCATCACCAAATTTTCAGTATGACCCTCCGGTGTATTGAATGCGGCCTTCCATTCATCACCATTGTGTATACGTATAAGAGTAATCATAAGAAATTGAAAGAATTGTCACCCAGATCCTTCTTACAATTTTATTCCATGGTGAAACGAGACATGAAACCATATTAGAGTGCGGCGTGCAGGTAGCAGGGAGCTATACAGATGAGAGAGCCTGACGGACTATGGCCGTTTCGCACTTGCTTAGCGCTTCTACCGGTCCATGCTTGTCAGGGGGTTACACCACTTCCTTTTAACAAGGGTTAGGGAATGGTTAACTGAGAAGTGCAAAACATTTACAGTGAGTACAGTGAAATGATTAATACAAAAAATTAAAAGAAATATAACATAGATCATAGCCACACAGACATATTCAATGTATCATTGAGGCGAAGGGGAACTTGTGCATCGCAATCCAAAATCCATTTTGCTTCTTTTTAGTAGCCCCACGGCTCCTAGATACCCGCTGTTTACCCTGGAAACCAGCGTGCACGCTCGTTTCCAAGGTAAACAGCGGGTATCCAAGAGCCGCGGGGCTCCTAGTTACCTGACGTTTACATTAGAAACCAGCGTCGCTGATCGCTGGTCTCTCGCTGCCACATGCAGCGATACGCGCTGGGCAGCGGGAGACCAGCGTTCAAAAAATGGCCCGGGACATTCGACGACGATCAGCGATAACCAGCAGGGGGGCCGGTCACTGATCCCCGTCACACACAGCGATCTTGCTGGAGAGATCGCTGATGTGTCACAAAATCAGCGATCTCGCTAGCAAGATCGCTGTGTGTGACGGGGCCTTAAGTCTCGGATGAGGGGAAGCGGGTAAGTGTTCCTAACCGTTATCTTGTTAAGTTCCTGAAAGTCAAGGCACGGCCGCAAACCACCATCTTTCTTCTTCACAAAGAAGAACCCTGCTGCCACGGGTGAAACAGAAGGCCTGATATGCCCTTTGCGGAGACTCTCAGCTATATACTCCTTCACGGCTTGGCACTCTGGCCCAGACAAATTGAACAACCGAGCCTTAGGTAACTTGGCTCCAGGTAGTAAATCAATGGCACAATCGTATGGTCTATGTGGTGACAGCGCCTCAGCCTTGCTTTTGGAAAACACATCTTTGAAATCCTTCAGGTATTCCGTAATACCTTCCAGACCGACAGATGACACAGATACGGATTTAACAGAGTTAACAAGAGGTCTCAGGTTACAACATTTATCCTTGCATCCTCATTGAGTGAGCTCCCCCGTTACCCAATCAATGGTAGGATTATGGCGTTGAAGCAAAGGCATCCCCAGTACCAGTCCCACAGGCAAGTTATCTAACACAAGACAACTTAGTTTTTCCACATGAGTGGGACCCACTTTCAGAGAAAAAAGTTCAGACTTGAAACAGATACCATACTGGGTAAGAAGGGACGAGTCAATTGTCACAAGTTTAACAGGATCCTGCTGACTGTCCCTATCTTATTAAGAGTCTTAATATGGGTATCAATCAGGTTAACAACAGAACCACAGTCAACAAAGGCGGTAGTCTGAACAGGACCATCATCAAGTTCCAGTTCCAACTGAAGCACAATTTTTGCAAGTGAGGAAAAGTGTACCTGAATGTCTTGGTAGCCTCCTCGACTACTACCCAGACTTAGTCATTTCCCGCCACCTTGGAGGACGACGGACAGGAAGGGCAGTCCTTCTTCCAATATCCAGAATCCCCACAATAGAAGCACAACTGCTTCTCCCAGCGGCGTCTTCTTTCCTTCTCACAGGTGACAGCGCTCACCTCCATAGCCACAGGAGGAGTCCGGGTATCACCTCGACTGGAGAATAACGATGTTTTGAGTTGCATAACGCCTCTTGACCGCAGTCTGCAATCCGTACAAACCGCTTGGGTCATGGCATCCTCCAGGGAGTCAGGTGGAGGATGAAGTGCCAGGGCATCCTTCAGACGTTCACACAGGCCTCTACGGAACAACCCCCAAAGGGCGGCATCACTCCAAGAAATCTCAGCTGCCCAACGTCTAAATTCAGAACAGAACCACTCAGCCGAGTGCTTCTGTGGCACCCCCTGGAGTATGGTCGCCACAGTGGCATTACCTTCCTCCTAGGGAGTGTGATGTCTTGCTTGGAAGCAATGAAGGATCTCTCTAGCAGGTAAATCCAGTACACAGCACAGTTCCCACTCCAGGCCAGCAGAGGGAGCTCTGAACCCAAACTGCTGAGGAGCTGCTCTCTGTGGCCAGGAAAGGGAAGTTAGTGAGTTTGTGTGGAGATGGCGAAGTTTGTGGATGTGGGAGAGATGAGCTGGAGGATTGAGCGGAATTCAGGCTCACTTCTAGCTGTAGCGCATGGTCCGGAGTCTGGTCTACGAGGTTGTATGGATGCTGATGTTCCTGCAACAGAAACCGGAGGAACAGGAGGCTGTAAATGCTCTGTTCCCACATAAGACTCGGAGGCACAGCAGCAACGAGTGTGAGCCAGAGAAGGAGGAGGCTACGGCTGTCTGCCATACAAGGGTGTTGTGAGTTCATTTTCCCCTTCACCACTGAGGCCCAATGAACTCCCTCTTCTGGTAAAGAAAGGTAGTGAGCCTGATTATCAAGCACCTGAGCCTAATGATGATGACTGGCTGAGTGGAGTTACTGACTGGATATAAGGCCGCCGACGCCCTTCTGCCCTGCGGGTGATTTCTCTGAGGGATTCTTGGAGACCAGTCTGAATTCCTGCTCTTCTAAAGCTAAGTTTTTTGCGCTGCTTTTTGCATTTGTGCTTAGACTTTGTTTTCCTTTTTTTTCTGGATTTCTGCCATTCCCTGCTGGGGTGAGCTGAATTCCTTTAGCTCTGTCTTCAGAAAATACCTGAGTGCTGATATAGTTTTTTGAAGCCTAGCTGCTTCAGGGTCTTTTTCCATATCAGCCTGTTGGCTTATGTCTTTGATAGGGTTTTGGCAGATTGCAGACAGCAACCTTCCTTTCCTGTCCTGTTTAGTTAGCTTGGGCCCCATCGTTTGCTCAGCCTATCTTTCTATCTGTGTGAGTGTTTTTTCATCTTGCTTCACCGTCATTATATGTTGGGGGCTGCCTTTTACTTTGGGGTCTGCTCTGGGGCAGTTTAGATTTCCATTTCTGTCTTTAGGCTATTTAGCTCTCCGGCTGTGATCGAGGGGTCTAGGGCACCGTAGGAACCCCCCACGGCTACTGCTAGTTGTGTTGATAGGTTCAGGGGTCTGCAATCTGATAGTTGCCAACTTCTCTGGCTTTCTGGACGTAGCTTCTATTTTTGTGTCTGCCTCCTACGGTGACTCTTTCATAACACAAGGGGAGTTCTAAAAGAGAGCAAGCAAGGGGAACTTCAGTGTAACTCAGTACTGCAAGTACCTCAGATAAGCGCTAGGAAGGAGACTACACAACCCATCTGCATAAAGAGATGCCTAAGTTGCTTCCAGGCTGATTAACTCCTGTTCCATCTGTAATCTGGATCCTTGACTGCACTTACAAAGCAAAGTAAAGGTAAAGGAAACAGCACCCTGTTGTGCCATTGCCTCCTTCCTGCAACCACTTTAGCACTGCTACATCTCTGTGCCTAACACTGCACTCTCTCCCTCAACACCTATTACCACTGCCCTGGGACTACAGCTCTACCTGTGGGGAGCTCTTACACCTTGCTGCCTTATACCATCAGTCGCAGAGGATCTGCCTGCAGTGTCAGCTTAACCCCTTCATTGCCGAGCACCACAGGTGGCGTCACGTATCATCCACCTATAAACTTTATTCAGCCACATTTCACCCCTTTTGCATGGACTCCTAGGGCCACAGACCGGGTCACCGCCACCGTGACACGTCCCTCTGAGACACCGGCCCAGTACCGAGTAACCCCACTGCCCTGGCAGGCGATCCATTTTGGCGTCACGAACAGGATTTACGAAGCCCGATGCTATCGGTTCCTGTGTGCCAGAGACTGTATTGTGTGCCATAGACTTATTTTGCAATTGCCGCCATTACCCCGCCATTTGGCGCGTGCGGAAAGCCAAAGGGGTGTGCCTTCATGGGTGGAGCCTGAAAGAGAGCGCAAAAAGTGAAGTGCTGCGCGGGAAGAGACCAGCGGACGGGAAGTGAGGAACTGAGGCCTGCAGTCCTGGCATCCCCGATCATCCAGCCTCTGGAGCGGCAACTGGTAAGCCAGTGAAACACGGGGCCTGGCAAACGTTAACTAGGGGGGAAGAGAATGTCTGAGGCAAGAGAAGATGCAGCGGTGGACGCCACCGCACCCCCCACAGCGCCGCAAGATGCAGGGGCCAGCGCAGCTGCGGCTCCAATGGCACCACAGAATCCAGCAGCCAGCGCCGCCTCCAGAGCACCTCAAGAACCAGCGCAGCAGTCCCCATAATGCCGCTGTCCATGCCCTATATACCGGGAGTGGCCTGGTTACCGCAGTACTCAGGGGAGTCACATACCCTGAGTGAATTCAAAGAGAGACTGTGCAGTTTGTTTGAGCTGTATCCTCTGTCTGAAAACCAAAAAGTGGACATCCTTATTGGGCAGCTAACTGGTGCAGCGCAAAGAGAAGTAAAGTCCTGGCAGGACACTGATAAAGAGACTGTTAAAAAGATTCTGGGTAAGCTAAGAAGCACCTTTGACACCCACACTGAAGCTGAAATAAAAATGAGATTCTTTGGGTGTAAGCAGAGAGCGCAGGACAGTATATGGGACTATGCTCTTAACTTGCAGGAGGCGCTGCGAGCCATAAAGCAGATTGACTCAGACAGTGTGAAAGATGGAGACAGGTTGTTAAAGGAGCAATTTACTGAGGGACTCCTATCCAGTACCCAGAGCACAGCTGCGCATCATAGCCCTACAAACCCCTGATCTAGACTTTGCAGACTTTAAAGACAGGGCTATCCGGGTGCTGAATGAACCAAATATCAGCTGTCCATCACCCCCCAGGCGCCCAGCAATCACATACCACCAAGAAGCAGCATCTTTCCCTCGGAGGCTGACGCACAGACTTTGGATAATGATCCATCTACAGAACTGCGCCTTCAGGTCCAAGAGCTGACCAAAAATATGGCTGCACTCGCCAAAACTGTGCAGTCCATGCAGATGTCCTCAAAGGAGAAGATCCAGCTGGCCTCCACTCCAGAGGATGTCCCGTGGCTACGGAAGAAGAGGATCCTGCCACTCCGAGGGGAGTGACAACGATCGCTATGACCAGGATGGACGTCCCATCTGTCGTCACTGCTGCAAGGCAGGCCACATCGCAAGATTCTGTTATTTAAATGAGCAACCCCTGGGGCAGAGGGCCAACCCCCCAGGAGTAGGACCACAAGGCCCAAAGAACTGGCGAGCCAAGTATGTTGGAGGGCGACCGGTCCTCCCAGTGGTGATTGACGGCATCCTGTGGAAAGAGCTGAAAACTGCTGTTCACAAACGATCTCCATCCAACCACACTGAGCTTGAGCTGTTTGCCAAGCAAGAATGGGTAAGAATTTCAGTCTCTCGATGTACAAAACTGATAGAGACATACCCCAAGCGACTTGCAGCAGTAATCGCAGCAAAAGGTGGCGCGACAAAGTATTAAGCTAAAGGGGCTGAATAATATTGCACGCCCCACTTTTCAGTTTTTACTTTCCACAAAAATTTAAAATAACCAATAAATTTAATTCAACTTCACAATTGTGTCCCACTTGTTGATTCTTCACCAAAAATTTACATTTGGTATCTTTATGTTTGAAGCATATGTGGGAAAAGGTTGAAAAGTTCCGGAGGGCCGAATACTTTCGCAAGGCACTGTGTTTGTGTCACTGACATGTATATATATTTATGTATTTTACGTGTACATATCTATCTATTCTTTTCTGAGCTGTCAGTGTGATTTTACAATAGCTGGACATGAATTGCCGGCTTTTCAAAGGACATCGGTGCGTATAAATCGGACAGCATTCGCATGGTCCGAGTGCTGTCCGATTTATCTATCGCACCCATTGACTTCTATTGCAGGATGCGATCCGATTTGTGATTACTATTGCAGCATGTTGCGATTTTTTTCTCCAGCCAGATCTTGATCCGATCTGAGCTGGAAAAAACCGCAGATGAGCACACCATCATAGATTAACATTGGTAGAAATTCAATTTGATTTTTTTATCGGATTGAATTTGTCCGATTTCACCGCAAGTGAGCATGAGCCCTTATCGCACCCCACCAGGCCAAGACTTATGTTCAGCGGCCCCAACCACTCATCGGTCTCTTGTTTAGTCTCTGTCCACAGCTCCTGCGCAGTAACGTCCCTGCCCGTGCTTACTCTTCCGCCTATCGGTAGTTATCTGGACCTTGCCACTGATGGTGTTGCACACCTGATTTTGGCTGCAACATGTGTGTGCTGGACAGGGAAGGCCACGCTTGAAAAATTAGTGGTGGATGGGAACCACGTACTGCACAACAGCCACCACAATCACTTTTTTAAAACTGTTTTTCTCCATTAGATGGAATGGCAGCATTTCAAAGGCCAGGAATCTGTACATGCTGTTATTCAGGACCAGGGCCAGTAGTGTATTTCCTCTTTCTGTCTAGGGTTTGGGTGACGGAGAGCTGAACACTTCCATGGGACGGGGTGCAGATGCTCGGTGACACTGCTGGTGGTGGTGCTGTTGTAAGGACGAAGACTGGGCTGCAGGTACCTGTACCGAGCCTGGTCCAGAACTGTTGAGGCTGCCTCCCATGTTGCATCAGGCAGTAATGAGGAGCTGGACCAACCTCATGACCCAGGATAAAAGGAAAAGCATGCGCTGCAGCAGTCAGTTTGGCGATAACCAGCAGCAGCGCACAGCTGAGAGAGCAGCACGCTCCATCCACCGAGCATCGGCGCTGCGGCAGGCTGCGTTCGCTGTCCACAGCGGGACCGCGGGAGATAAAGGTGCCTTGGGCCCCATGACAGAAACAGAGAAAGGTGCTGTGCACACTGTGACTGTGAGTACCGCACACATGCAGAGAAAGCCGAGCACCGGACATACGCTTGCGGCCTTCCCTGCCACTTGCTGCACGGCCATTTACGCTTCACTCTGGGAGCGCTGCGGTTTTGTTTCGGCTGCATGTGTTTATGGACTAGAGGCTCAGCGGAAGGTGCCGAAGACCGACCGCTACTGCCAGAAGACGGACCATCGTTTAAAGGACCCCATGGACTATGGAGTTTTGGAGATGTAAGATGGGGACATTGTGGACTGAGGACATTGCATGTTGGCCATCTCCATGGATTTGTTGTACAACGCTGGATTTATGGAATAAGAATAGCTGCATCGGTGACCTGCCTCGGTGATTATTACACCCCACAACCTCACATCTCCACAGGGAGGATTTGTTCTCACTTCTCATTATTGTGCTAGCCCAGTTTTTGTTAATCATGAGCTAATCTTTTACAGAACCATTTTCCATATTACAGAATTGTATCTTTATAAATGTCTCTGATGGGCCGGATGGCATCCAATGTTTTCTGCTCAGACTCATCTGAGTTCAGTCACATTGCGAGTCCAGATGAGAAAACCCCCCCGATCTGCCCGGCCTGATAGAAGAACATTGCTCCGAGTGCAGGCCAATATGCAGAGGATCGCACTCCGCTGATTATTATACCAGCATGAGCGAGACCCAGAATGTGAAGAGTCACATATTACACAGAACAGGCAGGAAATAAGGGAAGCAGAACTATCAATATGGGAGAGTGATACACAGCTGTGGCCAGAAATATTGGGGGAGTTCATAGATAAGGAGGGGGAGGTTTTAGGGTCTGTGCACACGTTGCGGATTTCCTGCGGATCCGCAAGTGGTTTACAGTACAATGTTGTTCTATGGAGAAAAAAAAACACATGCTGCGGAAAAATCTGCGCGGAACCGCAGCAGGGTTTTCTCTGCAGCATGTCAATTCTTTGTGCGGATTCCGCAGCGTTTTTACACCCATTCCATTATAGGAATCCGCAGCTGTAAAAACGCAGAGCAAATCCACACTAAATCAGCATAAAAAACGCAAGGATTTTGACCTGCGGATTCTGCCAAAAGATGCAGATTCCCCACGGAAAATTCCGCAACGTGTGCAGATCCCCTTGTTGTCCTGTGATTTTAGGTCTGATCCAGGGTTGTGGTCTTCAGGAGGTCTGAGGAGCACATTCCTTCTTTGATGGAGCAAGACATAAATCCATGCGACACATTCATTCCAGCTCTGTCACAGGTCGTCAGAATTTTGTAAGCCATTAGTATCCAAAAAATAAAACGTGAATATTGCCTAACATTACAAAGATATTTTTCCTCTGGAAAATCTGCCATCGCCTGTCCCATCAGTGGTGACAGCAGCAGTCAGACCCTCAGCGCGGAGCAGCTTAAGAAAGAAAAAACAATTATGGACAAAAAAAATGCAAAACATACAGCTGGTCCGGCTGTACGGGCTCCATGGAAGTGCGGGTCTGGTCTACTGGTGAGGACTTCCCTGCAGGTAGTTCCCCCAATAAACCGCACGGTGTGGACACAGCCCGATACAGATCCAACTGCGGTTACTGGATTTTTCGGAGAAAAATAAGGAAAAAATATTTTTTAATAAAATGGTGGTGCTTCTTAAAATCCATGCGTCTTTATTGCTTATTGGGGGGTGGTGGCTGCGGTGAAGCGGTGTCCCAGGGTCGCTGCTGGAGGAGGCAGGAGTGGGGTGATTCTGCAGATCGCAGGCAGGGATGAGGGGGTGCTCCGATGTGCGGCGCTGGTGCGGGGGTGCGGTGGTTGCTGGCCGCTGCTGCTGGTGTCTCCGGTGCACAGCGGTGCTGCGTGGGAGTCCAGCGCTGCCCGGAGCTCTGCCAACACTTTGCGACATGCCAGAGCCCCGATACTTCCACGTTTCCCTGTGCGTGGGCACTGGACTCCGATAATTTGTACGCCGCCGCCACAGTTGCGGCGCATGCACAGACGGTGATCTCGGGATCAATATCTTGAGAGAGGAGATTTCAGCGCTGAGATCTCATCTCTCGAGATCTTGGTCCCGAGATCATTTTCTACGCATGCGCCGCCGCCGGCCATATTCCCGGAGTCTACAGCACACGCACAGGGAAACATGGAAGTACTGGGGCTCTGGCATGTCGCAAAATGTTGGCAGAACCCCGGCCAGCACCAGACACCCACGCAGTACCGCTAGGCACCGGAGACACCCACAGCAGCAGCCAGCAACCGCCAGGCACCCGGACACCCCCCTCATCCCAGCCTGCGGCCAACACCCACAGCTTTGTAAGACGCACCCCCATTTTCCCCAAAAATTTTGGGGGAAAAAAGTGCATCTTACCAAGACTAATGTCACACCGAGCTTTATCATTCTAGAAATGAAAATTCAACTCGTATCTGTCACACTATTTTATTACAAGTCAAATAGTTAGAACTGAAATATATAAATATATGCATACATACA
The DNA here is from genome assembly GCF_039654945.1 of Dendrobates tinctorius. Classification (NCBI taxonomy): domain Eukaryota; kingdom Metazoa; phylum Chordata; class Amphibia; order Anura; family Dendrobatidae; genus Dendrobates; species Dendrobates tinctorius. Next base: position 1,380,436 of record NW_027362146.1, on the reverse strand, counting down.
AATGAATGATAATGAGTTTTAGAAATCAAAACAATGAATTAACCCCTTTACCCTCAAGGGTGGTTTGCATGTTAATGCCCGGGCCAATTTTTACAATTCTGACCACTGTCCCTTTATGAGGCCATAACTCTGAAACGCTTCCATGGATCCCGGTGATTCTGACACTGTTTTCTTGTGACATATTGTACTTCATGTTAGTGGTAAAATTTCTTTGATATGAAATTTGGTGAAAATTTTGAAAATGTCGCAATTTTCCAACTTGGAATTTTCTTAATAAGTAACATTTCCCACATGTTTACTTTACATCAGCACAATTTTGGAACCAAAAATGTTTTTTGTTATGAAGTTATAAGGGTTAAAAGTTGACCAGCGATTTTTCACTTTTACAACACCATTTTATTTTTAGGGACCACATCACATTTGATGTCACTTTGAGGGGTCTATATGATAGAATGGTGTCACTTTTGGGTATTTTCTAAAAACTGCACCCATCAAGGTGCTCAAAACCACATTCAAGAAGATCATTAACCCTTCAGGTGCTTCACAGGAATTTTTTGAATGTTTAAAAAAAAAAAAAATTTTAATTTTTTCACAAAAAAATTACTTTAGGTCCAATTTTTTTATTTTCCCAAGGGTAACAGGAGAAATTGGACTGCAAAAGTTATTGGGCCATTTGTCCTGAGTACGCTGATACCTGATATGTGGGGGGAACCACTGTTTCGGCGCATGGCAGAACTCTGAAGGCAAGGAGCACCGTTTGACTTTCTCAACGCAAAATTGGATGGAATTGAGATGGGGCGCCATGTCGCATTTGGAGAGCCCCTGATGTGCCTAAACAGTGCAAACTCCCCACAAGTGACCCCATTTTGGAAACTAGACCCCCCCAAGGAACTTATTTAGATGTCTGGTGAGAACTTTGAACCCCCAAGGGCTTCACATAAGTTTATAACGTACAGCCATAAAATTAAAAAATCATATTTTTTCCAAAAATTCTTTTCACCCCCAATTTTTATTTTTCCAAAGGAAACAGGACACCAAAAGTTATTGTGCAATTTTCCCTGAGTATGCTGATGCCCCATATGTGGGGGTAAACAACTATTTGGGCGCATGGCAGAGCTCAGAAGGGAAGCAGCTCCATTTGACTTTTTTTGGCTGGAATGGAGATCGGACCCCATGTTGCATTTGGAGAGCCTCTTTTGTGCCTAAACAGTGGAAACCCCCACAAATGTCACTATTTTGGAAACTAGACCCCCCAAGGAACTTATTTAGATGTCTGGTGAGCCCTTTGAACCCCCAAGTGCTTCACAGAAGTTTATAACGCCCAGGTGTGAAAATAAAAAAATTATATTTTTTCCACAAACATGATCTTTTAGTCCCCACTATTTTTATTTTTCCAAGGGTACCAGGAGAAATTGGACCCCAAAAGTTGTTGTCCAATTTGTCCTGAGTAGACTGGTACCCCATATGTAGGGGTAAACCACTGTTTGGGCGCATGGCAGAGCTCGGAAGGGAAGGAGCACCATTTGACTTTTTCAGCGAAGAATTGGCTGGAATTGAGATCAGACACCATATTGTGTTTGGAGAGCACCTGATGTGCCCAAACAGTGGAAACCCCCCAATTCTAACTCCAACCCTAACCCCAACACACCCCTAACCCTAATCTCAGCCCTAACCCTAATCTCAGCCCTAACCGGAAAATGGAAATAAATACATTTTTTTTAATTTTATTTTTCCCTAACTAAGGGGGTGATAACGGGGGGTTTGATTTACTATTTATGGCAGGTTTTTATGTTTGGCAGCTGTCACACGCTAAAGGACGCTTTTTATTGTAAAAATAGTTTTTGCATCACCACATATTGAGAGCTATAATTTTCCATATTTTGACCCACCGAGTCATGTGAGGTCTTATTTTTTGCGGGACGAGTTGACGTTTTTATTGGTACCATTTTTGGGCACGTGACGTCTTTTGATCGATTTTTATTCTGATTTTTGGGACCCAGAATGAATAAAAACCAGCATTTCATGAATTTCTTTTGAGGGGGGGTGCGTTTACACCGTTCCGCGTGTGGTAAAATTGATAAAGCGTTTTTTTCTTCGGGTCAGTACGATTACAGCGATTACTCAATTGTCTTTTTTTATGTTTTGCCGCTTTTATGTAATAAAACCAATTTTATATAAAAAATAATTGTTTTTGCATCGCTTTATTCTGCGAGCTATAATTTTATTATTTTTTCGCTGATGATGCTGTATGGCGGCTCGTTTTTTGCAGGACAAGATGATGTTTTCAGCGGTACCATGTTTATTCATATCCTTTTTTTATCGCGCGTTATTGAACTGTTTGCTCAGCGGTATGATGATAAAGCATTGTTTTTTTTTTAAAGGGGTTTACCAAGGGGGTTAACTAGTGGGACAGTTTTATAGGGCGGGTCGTTACGGATGCAGCGATACTAAATGTGTGTATTTTTATTGCTTTTTTTTTCCAAAAAATGAATTAGGGATTTTTTTTTTTTTATTTAGCGATTTTTTTTATAAATTAATTTTACGCTTTTTTTTTTTTTTTACTTTATTACATTGTCCCAGGGGGGGACATCACTGTCATGTGTCTGAGCGCTGATCTGACAGGTTGCACAGCACTGTCAGATCAGCAATCTGACAGGCACTGCTGGCTTCCTCCATGCCTGCTCTCTGCAGGCACTGAGGAAGCCGCCTCCCTGCAGGCCCCCGCGGCCATATCAGATCTGGAGGCCTGCAGGGAGGAAGACCCTCGGAGCGACGCAGCACATCGCATCGCTCCGGGGGTATCAGGGAAGCACGGATGGAACCCTCTCCCTGCACGCTTCTCTCCTATGTCCCAGTACACTGCGATCATGTTTAATCGCAGTGTGCCAGGGGTTAATGTGCCAGGGGCGGTCCGTGACCACCCCTGACACAGTACAGAGTGTCAGCTGTGATAATCAGCTGACACCTGGCTGCCATAAGCGGCGCTCCCCCCGTGAGTGCTGCTGATCGCGTTAGATTTACTATTCCATCCTTGGGACTTACTGTAGGTCCCAGGTCAGATGGACGGAATAGTACATCTAATGTAGGAAAGGGGTTAAGGCACATTAGAGATTAATGAGAAAAAAAAAAAACATTTTGTACCAAAGTCCCCTGTTCTTTAGCTGCAAAAAATGTATTGAGGTACTTAACACAAAATTCCTCTCTCGTTGAATCCACTATAAAACACGAGCATGGGTAAAGGGAAGAGGACCTGTTGTGAATTCTCTCTCTGGCTTCCCTCTGGTGATTACTGAAGATAGTGGAGCTGGTCAGATTGACAGAGGGGTTGCGAGTTCTCTTTCTGGACTCCCTCTGGTGGTTACTGGAGGTAGTGGAGCTGATCTGATTGACAGAGGCTTGTCACCTGATAATGAGGAAGACAACTGGAGGTCTGGGGTTTCTGATTGGGATTTAAGACAGCTGACTCCCTCTATCCCTGCTGGTGATTTTCTTCCTGTGCCTCCTGAGGTCTGATGTCTCCTGCTCTTTCCCTGCATGTTCAGCCAAGTGGTTTATTTGCTATTCTGTTTACATTTGATCTGGTTTTGTCTATCTCAGTTTTGTGTGGGTCAGCTAGCTCCGGCTGGGGCTGTGCTAAATCACCACCCATATGTTACTGCATGTGCCAGTTTGTTTTGTCCCCTTTTATATTGGTCTCTTTTTGCTTTGCTTTCAGAATATACCAGAGTGCTGATATAGTGGGGGCGAAGTTGTGCGACTTCAGTGTTTTTGTGCATCAGACGTGTTGAACTTTTTGCAGGGTTTTTTGCGTGATTTCAGACAGTGTCTTTCCTTTCCTGTCTAGTCAGTGTGGGCTGTTGTGAGCTCATTTTCGGGTTTGCCTCTGGCTTCTGGTGAGGGTTATGGAGCTGGCTGTGCTGACAGAGTAGTGAGTTCTCTATCTGGACTCCCTCTGTTGGTGAAGGGAGGTAATGAAGCTGATCTAAATGGCAGAGACCGGCCACCTGAGGAAGAGGACTGTGATTGGATGTCAGGAGTTTCTGATTGGATTTAAGGCAGCCGACTCCCTAGTTTCTTGCTGGTGATTTCTCCTGACTGTGGCTTCTGGTTTCCAGTTTGGTTCCTGCCTTCTTAAAGCTAAGTTTTCTCTACTATTGTTCATATGAGTTTTTGTCTGGTTTGCTTGGTTTTTGTGTTCACCCAGCCCTGGCTGGGATTGGGCTGAATCCCCATTTTGTCTCTGATCAGTTGATCTCTTTTGCTCTGTCTTCAGAATATACCTGAGTGCTGATATAGGGAATTGAAGTCTAGCGACTTCAGGGCCTTTTTTTTATCAGACGTGTTGGACATTTTTTGTCAGGGTTTCTTGCGTGATTGCAGACAGCAGCTTTTCTTTCCTGTCCTTTCTAGTTAGTGAGGGCCCCATCGTTTGCTCAGCCTATCTTTCTATCTGTGTTTGTGCTTTCATCTTGTTTCACCGTCAATACATGTTGGGGGCTGTCTATTGCTTTGGGGTCTGCTCTGGGGCAGTTTAGATTTTCCCTTTCTTTCTTTAGGCTTATTTAGTTCTCCGGCCATGATGAGGCGTCTAGGACCACCGTAGGCACACTCCACGGCTACTTCTAGTTGTGTGGATAGGATCAGGGGTCTGCAATCCGCTAGTTACCAACCTCTCCAGTTTTCTGGGCTTAGCTTGCTTTTTGTTTCTTCCTCCTCGGTGACTCATTCATAACAGTGGGCCCCATCGTTGCACAGTCTATTTTTCTGCCTGCGTTTGTGTTTTCATCTTGTCTCATCAACAATATATGTTTGGGGGCTAGCTATTCCTTTGGGGTCTGCTCCAGGGCAGTTTAGATTTCCCCTTTCTTTCTTTAGGCTTAGTTAGCTCTCCGGCTGTGCCGAGGCATCTAGGATCATCGTAGGCATGCTCCACGGCTACTGCTAGTTGTGTGGATAGGATCAGGGGTCTTCAATCCGCTTAGTTACCAACCTCTCTGGTTTTCTGTGGCTTAGCCTGGGCCTGTTATCCTCCTCGGTGACCCATTCATAACAGAATCACCAGCCTAACTGTAGACTCTAGGGTACTCTAAAGAAGGAAAGAATTAAAAAAAAAAAAAAAAGTGTCAATTTTTTTTCCATATATTTTTTCCTTTTTTTCTGGGGCCGTAGGAGGATATTTTTTGTCTAAATGGAGACTAAGCAATTGTCCTATCGTGTTGAGCAGCTCGCTGCTGAAGTGCGGGGAATTTCTGCCTATCTCGCTCAATCTTCTGCTGTTGAACCAAAAATCCCTACTCCTGATGTGTTTTCTGGGGATCGGTCTAAATTTCTGAATTTTAAGAATAATTGTAAATTATTTCTTGCCTTGAAGCCTAACTCCTCGGGGAGCTCGGTGCAGCAGGTTAAAATTGTCATCTCCCTGCTGCGCGGCGATCCCTAGGATTGGGCTTTTCCTCTGACACCTGGAGATCCTATTCTGGCTAATGTGGATACGTTTTTTCAAGCCTTGGAGTTGTTGTATGATGAACCTAATGCTGTTGATCAAGCTGAGAAAACCTTATTGGCATTGAACCAGGGTCAGGATTCTGCAGAGTTATATTGTCAAAAATTCTGAAATTCTTTAAACCAATGGTCCTATGCCGGTTGGAAAACTGTTGGCATTTTTCTTGAGAGTGGGACAACTTATCCACCACTTGGTCCAAAATCTGCTGCATTCTCTCTTCCACAGAATCCACACTTGGCCGAAGATTCCACCTGCCCTGAAGAAGAGGACCCAAGGTATGCTGTACCAAGTTAAGCTTAGATTGCACAAAATGGCTTCAAACAGCCAGGTTGTCATGAGAGCCTTTGATTCAAGTGATCAAGCACCAGGATTCAAGGACATAGACCTGGGACCAGACTGTCCACCTGTGCAGAGAAGCTTAGGCTTGAGGTGGAACCTGTCAGTCGACACCTTCAGTTTTCAAATAAACTGTGCAGACAAAACATTCACTAAACGTGGTGTCCTGTCAGTGGTGAATAGCTTATACGACCAAATGGGGTTCGTAGCACCAATTATCATACAAGGTAAATCCCTTCTGAGACAGCTTTCTGAAACCGTCAAGGACTGGGATGCCCCACTCCCTCCTGAGAAGGAACCAAAATGGGAAGCCTGGAAGCAGTCTTTGTGTGCCTTGATGAGATCCACATACCGAGATGCTACGCCAGAACCTCACTTGCTGCTAGCACTAGGACTAGGGCGGTCCTTACTAAATGGAATGACGATGCCCTAGCGGCTCTCTTTCGGAAGGGTTGGGCAGAAACCGTAAAATATGTTATGGTGGGATTTCCTGTCCCCTCTGGTCTTGACTCCATGTCATTGGCCATTCAAATTGATCGGCGTTTACGTGAACGTAAAACTACACGAGAGGCGTTGCCGCCTTTCGAACGAACTTCTGAACCCATGCAATGTGATAGGGTTTTGTCTAGGGCGCAATGTCAGGAGTTTAGAAGGCGTAATAAGTTGTGTTTTTTCTGCGGGGACGCCTCTCGTACTATTGCTGTCTGCCCTAAATGAGAAAAGCGTTTTGCTCACACATTTGTGGTGGGCAGTGTACAACCTAAGTTCCTTTTGGCGATTACCCTGATCTGCTCCTTGTCTACATTTTCCGCTAAGGCTTTTGTAGATTCAGGAGCAGCTTTGAATCTGCTGGATTTAGACTTTGCTAAACGTTGTGGTTTTCCCATGATACCCCTGTGGACTCCTATCCCTTTGAGGGGTATTGATGCTACTCCTTTGGCGGAGAATAAACCCCAGTTTTGGACCCAGGTGATAATGTGGGTCGTCCCAGACCACCAAGAAAATTGTAAATTTTTGGTGTTGCACAATTTGCATTCTCTTGGATCTCTCTGCAGCATTCGACACTGTGGATCATCAGCTCCTCCTCACTATGCTCCGTTCCATTGGCCTCAAGGATACCGTTCTCTCCTGGTTCTCCTCCTATCTCTCCGACCGCTCCTTTACTGTATCTTTTGCCAGTTCCTCCTCCTCTCATCTTCCCCTTACTGTTGGGGTCCCCCAAGGATCGGTTCTAGGCCCCCTCCTCTTCTCCTTGTACACTGCCCCTATTGGTCAAACAATCAGTAGATTTGGTTTCCAGTACCATCTCTATGCTGATGACACCCAATTATACGCTGCTTCTCCTGACATCACGCCAGCCTTTCTAGAAAACACCGGCGATTGTCTAAACGCTGTGTCTAATATCATGTCCTCACTATATCTGAAACTGAACCTGTCAAAGACTGAACTCCTGGTGTTTCCTCCCTCTACTAATGTACCTATACCCGACATTGCCATTTCTGTGTGTGGTTCCACTATTACTCCCCAGCAACAGGCCCGCTGTCTTGGGGTCATACTTGATTCCGAGCTTTCCTTTGCCCCCCACATTCGATCACTGGCTCGCTCTTGTCAGCTGCACCTCAAAAACATTTCTAGAATTCGACCTTTTCTTACCTTTGACTCTGCAAAAACTCTTACTGTTTCTCTTATTCATTCTCGTCTCGACTATTGTAACTCTCTTCTAATCGGTCTCCATCTTACCAAACTCTCCCCTCTCCAATCTGTCTTGAATGCTGCAGCCAGGATCATATTCCTCACCAGTCGTTACACCGATGCCTCTACCTTGTGCCAGTCATTACACTGGCTACCCATCCACTCCAGAATTCAGTATAAACTCATTACCCTCACTCACAAAGCCCTCCATGGCTCAGCACCACCCTACATCTCCTCCCTTGTTTCAGTATACCACCCTACCCGCGCCCTCCGTTCTGCTGATGACCTGAGGTTAACATCCTCAATAGTCAGAACCTCCCACTCCCGTCTCCAAGACTTTACATGTGCCGCGCCAATTCTTTGGAATGCACTTCCCAGGTCAATACGATTAGTCCCCGATCCCAACAATTTTAAGCGTGTCCTGAAAACGCATTTATTCAGACTGGCCTATCGCCTCAACACATTAACCTAATCTATCCCTGTGTGGCAGAGCCAAAAGTCTTACCATAACCAGGTTCCCCGCATCATTCTCCCACATGCTTTATGCATCCATTAGCCCTCTGTGTCCGTACTGTCACACACCTAACATTATGGCTGGTCCATACAATCAGGGCAACTGTTACCACCCACCTTTCGTGTCTACCTCTTTCCTCATAGACTGTAAGCTTGCGAGCAGGGCCCTCTTTCCTCTTGGTATTTGCTATAATCTACTGTATGTGATTATTGTTATGCTGTAATGTCTATTGTCTGTACAAATCCCCTCTGAAATGTAAAGTGCTGCGGAATATGTCGGCGCTATAAAAATAAAATTTATTATTATTATTTTCTATTATGATACTATTGTTCTGGGTTTCCCTTGGTTGCAAACTCAAAATCCTGTTTTACATTGGAAATCTGTGTCTGTGGTAAGTTAGGGGTTGTCAATGTGTTAGTGACACTCCTGTTTTCTCCACCTCTCCCCAGTCTCATGATATTCCTATTTGGCTGATTTTTCTGATGTATTCAGTGAGAGTAAGTCTGCGTGTTTGCCTCCTCACAGGAACTATGACTGTGCAATTGAGTTAATGCCCGGGCGTAAATTTCCCAAGGGTCGGCTTTTCAACTTATCGGTACCCGAACATGATGCTATGCGATCCTATATCAAGGAGTCGTTGGAGAATGGTCATATTAGACCATCCTCTTCACCTTTAGGTGCTGGCTTTTTTTTGTGGCCAAGAAAGATGGTTCATTAAGGCCATGTATGGACTATCGTTCCCTTAACAAAATCACTGTTAAATATCAGTACCCGTTACCCCTGATTTCTGATTTATTTTCCAGAGTTAAAGTGCTTGTTGGTTTGCCAAGCTTGACCTCAGGGGGGCATATAATCTTATTCGCATAAAACACGGGGATGAATGGAAGACAGCATTTAATACTCTGGAGGGACATTTTGAGTACCTGGTGATGCCTTTTAGGCTAATGCCCCTTCTGTCTTCCAGTCTTTTATGAACGATATATTCCGGGACCTTGTGGATAAGTTTTTGATCATTTGTCTGGATGATATTTTGATCTTTTCCAGTGATTGGGATTCTCATGTGGAACATGTCCGGATGGTGTTCCGGTTTTGAGGGAAAACTCTCTGTATGTTAAGGGATCGAAGTGCCTCTTTGGTGTACAGAGGATTTCATTTTTGGGATTCATTTTGTACCCGTCGGCTATTGAAATGGACCCGGCCAAGATACAGGCCATTTATGATTGGGTTCAGCCTACTTCTTTGAAGGCTCTCCTGAAGTTTTTGGGTTTTGCTAATTTCTTCCGTAAATTTATAAGTATTTTTTCTGGTATTGTTAAACCACTGATTGATTTGACCAAAAAGGGCGCTGATGTGGTGAATTGGTCTCCAGAGGCAGTTTTGGCATTTCAGAAGCTTAAGCGGAGATTCACTTCGGCTCCGGTTCTACGGCAACCTGATGCCTCACTCCCATTTCAGGTGAAGGTAGATGCTTCTGAGATTGGTGCAGGAGCCGTTTTGTCCCAAAGAGATCCGGTGACTTCTAAGATGAATCCCTGTGCCTTCTTTTCTCAAAAATTCTCCCCATCTGAACATAACTATGACGTGGGGAATCGGGAATTGTTGGCCATGAAATGGGCATTTCAAGAGTGGAGACATTGGATGGAGGGAGCGAGACATCAAGTTGTGGTCCTCACTGACCACAAAAATTTGATTTATCTTGAATCAGCCAAACACTTGAATCCTAGACAGGCTAGGTGGGCCTTGTTTTTCATGCGTTTTAATTTTGTGGTCTCTTTTCTTCCGGGCACTATGAATGTTAAGGCGGACGACCTTTCTAGGAGTTTCTTTGCAGATTCTTTTGATGTGACCAAGCCTACTACCATTCTAAATGAGGGTGTAGTTCTTTCCGCCATCTCACCCGATTTGAGACGTGCCCTGGAGGAATTTCAGGAGGACAAACCTGAACGTTGCTCTATGGGGAAATTGTATGTTCCTAACCTGTGGAGGAAAAGCGTAATGTCTGAAATTCATTGCTCCGCATTGGCTGGTCATCCAGGTATTTTTGGTACCAGAGATTTGGTGAGTCGGTCTTTTTGGTGACCTGCCATATCTCGTGATGTCAGGAATTTTTGTGCAGTCCTGTGGGACTAGTTCTCGGTCCAAGCCCTGTTCTCGTTCTAGTGGGTTGTTGATGCCCCTGCCGGTGCCCAGGAGGCCATGGACTCATACCTCAATGGATTTTATTTCTAATCTTCCTGTCTCTCAGAGAATGACTGTTATCTGGGTCATCTGTGATAGATTTTCTAAGATGGTCCATCTTGTACCACTCCCAAAGTTGCCATCTTCTTCTGAGTTGGTGCCCTTGTTTTTACAACAGGTGGGTTTGGTTGCACGGGATTTCTGAGAACATTGTGTCGGACAGAGGAGTCCAGTTTGTTTCCAGATTTTGGAGAGCTTTTTGTTCCAAACTGGGAATTCAGTTATCTTTCTCCTCTGCATTTTATCCTCATACCAATGGGCAAACTGAGAGAACAAACCAGACTTTAGAATCCTATTTGAGATGTTTCCTATCTGCTGATCAGGATGACTGGGTCTCAGTTTTGCCCTTGGCCAAATTTGCGCTAAACAATAGGGCTAGTTCTGCCACTTTGATGTCGCCCTTTTTCTGTAACTTTGGGTTTCATCCTCGATTTTCTTCAGGGCAGGTGGAATCTTCGGCCAAGTGTGGATTCTGTGGAAGAGAGAATGCAGCAGATTTTGGACCAAGTGGTGGATAAGTTGTCCCACTCTCAAGAAAAATGGCAACAGTTTTCCAACCGGCATAGGACCATTGGTCCCAGGTTTAAAGTGGGTGATATGGTTTGGTTGTCTTCAAAGAATATTCCTATGAAGGTTGCATCTCCAAAATTCAAATCAAGATTCATTGGACCTTATAAGATTTTGGAAATCCTTAATCCCGTTTGGCTCTTCCAGTTACGTTTAAGATTCATAACTAGAGTTGAGCGATACCGTCCGATACTTCAAAGTATCGTATCGGATGGTATCGGCCGATCTTTAAAAAAAGTATCGGTATCGCCGATTCCGATACCGGAAGTCCCATTCAAGTCTATGGGACTTCCGGTATCGGAATAAGAAAAACCCTTTCCTGCCCTTGTACAGCCTCTCTGGGGTCTGTACGGGCCTTTCGGGGGGCTGTGCCGGCCTGCCAGGGGGTCTGTGCAGGCTCCGGTGGTCTGTGCCGGCCTGCCGGTGGTCTGTGCAGGCTCCGGGGGGCTGTGCCGGCCTGCCGGGGGGCTGTGCCGGCCTGCCGGTGGTCTGTGCAGGCTCCGGGGGGCTGTGCCGGCCTGCCGGGGGGCTGTGCCGGCCTGCCGGGGGGCTGTGCAGGCTCCGGGGGGCTGTGCCGGCCTGCCGGGGGGCTGTGCCGGCCTGCCGGTGGTCTGTGCAGGCATCGTCCGATGGGACTACAAGTCCCATCGGGCGATGCCTGCTACCATGACAGTGATTGACACATTAGCCAATGATGGGACAGTAGTAGTCCCATCATCCGGCTAATGTGTTAAATGTAAAAAAAAATAAAAATTACATGCTACATACATACAACATGCATACTACATACATGCTACATTCATACTACATACTACATACATGCTACATTCATACTACATAAATACTACATGCAACATACATACTACATATATACTACATGCATGCTACATACATACTGCATGCTACATACATACCACATATATACTACATACATACTACATGCATGCTACATGCATGCTACATGCTACATACATAACACATATATACTACATGCATGCTACATACATACTACATGCTACATACTACATACATGCTACATACATACTACATACTACATATATACTACATGCATGCTACATACATGCTACATACATACTACATATATACTACATGCATGCTACATACATACTACATGCTACATACTACATGCATGCTACATACATACTACATGCTACATACTACATATATACTACATGCATGCTACATACATACTACATGCTACATACATACTACATACATACCACATACATACTACATACATACTACATACATACTACATACATACTACATGCATGCTACATACATACTACATGCATGCTACATACATACCACATACATACTACATGCTACATACATACCACATATATACTACATACATACAATACATTCATACAATACATACATAGACATACAGTACATATAACATAGAGTAACATACTTACCAATACTTGTCACATTGTTCCCCGAAGCCATTGTCTTTTCCGGGATAAATATTAACATAACAAACCACAAAAATACTCACCCACGATCCGAAGCAGTCCACGAGTGTGTCCCACGACGATCTTGGGTAGAGAACTGCAGCATCAGATGATGCTGCCGTTCTCTACGGGCTGCAGGAATCCAATGACGGAAGGTAGGTATCCTTCCGCACTGTATTCCTCCGCCACTTAAAAAAAAAAAAGTCCCTAGTCTCACTTTATGCCATTGCTGTGTGGGAAATTCCCACACAGCAATGGCATAAAGTGAGACTAGGGACTTTTTTTTTTAAGTGGCGGAGGAATACAGTGCGGAAGGATACCTACCTTCCGTCATTGGATTCCTGCAGCCCGTAGAGAACGGCAGCATCATCTGATGCTGCAGTTCTCTACCCAAGATCGTCGTGGGACACACTCGTGGACTGCTTCGGATCGTGGGTGAGTATTTTTGTGGTTTGTTATGTTAATATTTATCCCGGAAAAGACAATGGCTTCGGGGAACAATGTGACAAGTATTGGTAAGTATGTTACTCTATGTTATATGTACTGTATGTCTATGTATGTATTGTATGAATGTATTGTATGTATGTAGTATATATGTGGTATGTATGTAGCATGTAGTATGTATGTGGTATGTATGTAGCATGCATGTAGTATGTATGTAGTATGTATGTAGTATGTATGTAGTATGTATGTAGCATGTAGTATGTATGTAGCATGTAGTATGTATGTAGCATGCATGTAGTATATATGTAGTATGTATGTAGCATGCATGTAGTATATATGTAGTATGTATGTAGCATGCATGTAGTATGTATGTAGTATGTATGCAGTATGTATGTAGCATGCAGTATGTATGTAGCATGTATGTAGTATGTATGTAGTATATATGTAGTATGTATGTAGCATGCATGTAGTATGTATGTAGTATATATGTAGTATGTATGTAGCATGCATGTATGTATGTAGTATGTATGTAGCATGCATGTAGTATGTAGTATGTATGTAGTATATATGTAGTATGTATGTAGCATGTAGTATGTATGTAGCATGCATGTAGTATGTATGTAGTATTTTTTTTTTTTTTTTTAACATTTAACACATTAGCCGGATGATGGGACTACTACTGTCCCATCATTGGCTAATGTGTCAATCACTGTCATGGTAGCAGGCATCGCCCGATGGGACTTGTAGTCCCATCGGACGATGCTTGCACAGACCCCCGGACATCAGCACAGCCCCCCGGCAGGCCGGCACAGCCCCCCGGCAGGCCGGCACAGCCCCCCGGCAGGCCGGTACAGACCCCCACAGGGTGCACAGACCACCGGCAGGCCGGCACAGCCCCCCGGCAGGCCGGTACAGACCCCGGGCAGTCCACACAGCCCCCCGGCAGGCCGGCACAGCCCCCCGGCAGGCCGGCAGAGACCCCCGGAAGGCCCGAAATGACGGCGCATCATGATGCGCACACACCGCGCATCATGATGACGTCAGGCCGTCAATCAACTGAACTTCCGATTCCGATGCCGAATTCCGATATTGAAAAAATATCGGAAGTCGGTATCGGAATTCCGATACAGCAAGTATCGGCCGATACCCGATACTTGCGGTATCGGAATGCTCAACACTATTCATAACGTGTTCCATAAATCCTTGTTGAAAAGGTTTGTAGAGCCAGTAGTTCCAATGGCGGCACCTCCTGACCCTGTATTGTTTAAAGGTAATTTGGAGTATGAGGTAGAGAAAATATTGGATTCTCGTTTGCTAGACGGAGATTCCAGTACCTGGTCAAATGGAAGGGTTATGGCCAGGAGGATAATTCTTGGGTCTCTGCTTCTGACATTCATGCCGAAAGATTGGTTCGTGCTTTTCACCGGGCCCATCCTGACCGGCCTGGTGGCGTGGATGAGGGTTCGGTGACTCCTCCTCCTACTGTTGTGAATTCTCTCTCTGGTGATTACTGAAGATAGTGGAGCGGGTCAGATTGAAAGTTCTCTTTCTGGGCTCCCTCTGGTGGTTATTGGAGGTAGTGGAGCTGATCTGATTGACAGAGGCTTGCCACCTGATAATGAGGAAGACGATTGGAGATCTGGGGTTTCTGATTAGGATTTAAGACAGCTGACTCCCTCTATCCCTGCTGGTGATTTTCTTCCTGTGCCTCCTGAGGTCTGATGGCTCCTGCTCTTTCCCTGCATGTTCAGCTAAGTGGTTCATTTGCTATTCTGTTTGCATTTGATCTGGTTTTGTTTATCTCTGCTTTATGCGGGTCAGCTAGCTCTGCCTGGGGCTGTATCACCGCCCATATGATACTGCATGTGCCAGTTTGTTTTGTCCCCTTTTATATTGGTCTCTTTTTGCTTTGCTTTCAGAATATACCAGAGTGCTGATATAGTGGGGGCGACGTTGTGCGACTTCAGTGTTTTTGTGCATCAGACGTGTTGGATTTTTGCAGGTTTTTTTGCGTGATTGCAGACAGTGTCTTTCCTTTCCTGTCCTGTCTAGTCAGTGGGGGCCCCATCGTTTGCTCAGTCTATTTTTCTGCCTGCGTTTGTGTTTTCATCTTGTCTCACCGACAGTATATGTTTGGGGGCTAGCTATTCCTTTGAGGTCTGCTCCGGGGCAGTTTAGATTTCCCCTCTCTTGCTTTAGGCTTAGTTAGCTCTCCGGCTGTGCAGAGGCGTCTAGGATCATCGTAGGTACGCACCACGGCTACTGCTAGTTGTGTGGACAGGATCAGGGGTTTGCATCCGCTAAGTTACCAACCTCTCTGGTTTTCTGTGGCTTAGCCTGGGCCTGCTATCCTCCTTGGTGACCAAATTTTATCAGGGACCTAGGTGGGCCCTGTGCCATATATAACAAGTCCTAGGATGACCCAAAAAAACCCCATAAAACAAAGCCCCGAAAAAATAGAGAGAAGCATGACAGTACAGAGAGTATGTACAGCAGGTAAGGTAAAGGTGAGAAATAAATATTGGACAAAGGAAATGAAAAGGTGGTAGACCCCCACAGGACTAACCCTAGCAAGCCACGAGAAGTGGAAAGAGGGGACGGGAACTTCGGAGATCTTAGACTCATCTATCTGACATCGGAGGGGTGCTGGGTCACACCAATTTTGGCAGAACACGGATGGTGGAGGCACCAGCACTCCAGTTGGTGGAGATATGGCAAATGATGAATTGCCATCCAAAGAGGTCACTACTGTGGAGGGCACGGTGAAAAAAGACAGAGGAAACCCACAACACCTAGAAGAAAACAAAGAAATTTATATAAGAAAAATCCTGCCTAAATTGTACAAAAAGCCACGGCCGCCCCTCCCAATATTCACACCGTGATCTAATGCCCATCAGCAACAATGTACAACCTGAACATGAGGTTATTACTTTACATTCTGATAAGCCTGTATGAAGCCCACTACCACGTCACAGTTACCAAAACAGGGGGGCCCTAGCTTTAAAGGGAATCTGTTATCCCATTTTAGGCCTATAAGCTGCGGCCACCGCCATCAGGGGCTTATCTACAACATTCTGTAATGCATTCTGTAATGCTGTAGATGAGCCCCGGATGTAACCTGAAAGATAAGAAAAAAAGTCAGATTATACTCACCCCGGGATCCGGTCCGATGGGTGTTGCGGTTCGGTCCGGGTCCTCCCATCTTCATGTGATGCCGTCCTCCTTCTTCCTTCTGCAGCAGCGCAGGCGCAGGCCCTCTGTGACCTTTCCCAGCGCCTGCTCACTGCAGTAATTTACTGTGCCCTCAACAGGGCAGAGCAGTACGCCTGCGCAGGAGCCGCAGCAGAAGTAAGAAGGGAACGTCATCACATGAAGATGGGACGACACGGAACGAACCGCAACACCCATCGGACCGGATCCCGGGGTGAGTATAATCTGACTCTTTTTTTCTTATCTTTCAGGTTACATCCGGGGCTCATCTACAGCATTACAGAATCTTTTAAAGGTGCGACCTTGGTTACAGTGGCAGCGCCCCCGACAGGGAGAGCGGCAGCGCACTTCCTTCCCTAGGCAGACTCCTAGCACGCAGTCCCATGCAAGCAATATCACCCCCTTCTCCCCAGGTAGACCCCCCCTCCAGCATGCACATGCAGCCCCATGCAAGCAACATCACCCCCTTCTCCCCAGGCAGACCCCCCCTCCAGCATCCAGCCCCATGCAAGCAACATCACCACCTCCCCAGGCAGACCCCCCCTCCAGCATGCACATGCAGCCCCATGCAACCAACATCAACCCCTTCTCCCCAGGCAGACCCACCTCCAGAATGCAGCCCCATGCAAGCAACATCACCCCCTTCTCCCCAGGCAGAACCGTCCTCCAGCAACATCACCCCCTTCTCACCAGGCAGACCCCCTCAAGCATGCACATGCAGCCCCATGCAAGCATCACCCCCTTCTCCTCAGGCAGACCCCCCTCCAGCATTCACCCCCATGCAAGCAACATTACCCCCTTCTCCCGAGGCAGACCCCCCCTCCAGCATGCACACGCAGCCCCATGCAAGCAACATCACCCCCTTCTCCCCAGGCATACCCCCCCTCCAGCATGCACACGCAGCCCCATGCAAACAACATCACCCCCTTCTCCCCAGGCAGACCCCCCTCCAGCATGCACATGCAGCCCCATGCAAACATCACCCCCTTCTCCCCAGGCAGACCCCCCTCCAGCATGCAGCCCCATGCAAGCAACATCACCCCCTTCTCCCCAGGCAGACCCCCCTCCAGCATGCAGCCCCATGCAAGCAACATCACCCCCTTCTCCCCAGGCAGACCCCCCTCCAGCATGCAGCCCCATGCAAGCAACATCACCCCCTCCCAGCTCGTGCATGAACATCCATTTACCTGCCATGACACCGGCAGCTTCCTGTCTGCTGCTCTGCTCTATGGAGGAAGAGGAGGCCCCGCCCCTTCTAGTCACATGGGCATGACGTCAGCACAGCTCCATGCCGACTTGGATTTAGCCTCTACCTTTTTTTAACAGCTGTAACCGGAAGTAGAAGCGGCTCACTTCCGGTATTACAGATCATCGATCGGTTGAGCCTAGACTGTATGGGCTCCTTCCAGGTCCTGACTGCAGCCCATACAGTCTAGCCGGCTCACTACTGAAGATGCTAGACTGTATGGGCTCCTTCCAGGTCCTAACTGCAGCCCATACAGTCTAGCCGGCTCACTACTGAAGATGCTAGACTGTATGGGCTCCTTCCAGGTGCCTGACTGCAGCCCATACAGTCTAGCCGGCTCACTACTGAAGATGCTAGACTGTATGGGCTCCTTCCAGGTCCTAACTGCAGCCCATACAGTCTAGCCGGCTCACTACTGAAGATGCTAGACTGTATGGGCTCCTTCCAGGTCCTGACTGCAGCCCATACAGTCTAGCCGGCTCACTACTGAAGATGCTAGACTGTATGGGCTCCTTCCAGGTCCTAACTGCAGCCCATACAGTCTAGCCGGCTCACTACTGAAGATGCTAGACTGTATGGGCTCCTTCCAGGTGCCTGACTGCAGCCCATACAGTCTAGCCGGCTCACTACTGAAGATGCTAGACTGTATGGGCTCCTTCCAGGTCCTAACTGCAGCCCATACAGTCTAGCCGGCTCACTACTGAAGATGCTAGACTGTATGGGCTCCTTCCAGGTCCTAACTGCAGCCCATACAGTCTAGCCGGCTCACTACTGAAGATGCTAGACTGTATGGGCTCCTTCCAGGTGCCTGACTGCAGCCCATACAGTCTAGCCGGCTCACTACTGAAGATGCTAGACTGTATGGGCTCCTTCCAGGTCCTAACTGCAGCCCATACAGTCTAGCCGGCTCACTACTGAAGATGCTAGACTGTATGGGCTCCTTCCAGGTCCTGACTGCAGCCCATACAGTCTAGCCGGCTCACTACTGAAGATGCTAGACTGTATGGGCTCCTTCCAGGTCCTAACTGCAGCCCATACAGTCTAGCCGGCTCACTACTGAAGATGCTAGACTGTATGGGCTCCTTCCAGGTGCCTGACTGCAGCCCATACAGTCTAGCCGGCTCACTACTGAAGATGCTAGACTGTATGGGCTCCTTCCAGGTCCTAACTGCAGCCCATACAGTCTAGCCGGCTCACTACTGAAGATGCTAGACTGTATGGGCTCCTTCCAGGTCCTAACTGCAGCCCATACAGTCTAGCCGGCTCACTACTGAAGATGCTAGACTGTATGGGCTCCTTCCAGGTGCCTGACTGCAGCCCATACAGTCTAGCCGGCTCACTACTGAAGATGCTAGACTGTATGGGCTCCTTCCAGGTCCTAACTGCAGCCCATACAGTCTAGCCGGCTCACTACTGAAGATGCTAGACTGTATGGGCTCCTTCCAGGTCCTAACTGCAGCCCATACAGTCTAGCCGGCTCACTACTGAAGATGCTAGACTGTATGGGCTCCTTCCAGGTGCCTGACTGCAGCCCATACAGTCTAGCCGGCTCACTACTGAAGATGCTAGACTGTATGGGCTCCTTCCAGGTCCTAACTGCAGCCCATACAGTCTAGCCGGCTCACTACTGAAGATGCTAGACTGTATGGGCTCCTTCCAGGTCCTAACTGCAGCCCATACAGTCTAGCCGGCTCACTACTGAAGATGCTAGACTGTATGGGCTCCTTCCAGGTGCCTGACTGCAGCCCATACAGTCTAGCCGGCTCACTACTGAAGATGCTAGACTGTATGGGCTCCTTCCAGGTCCTAACTGCAGCCCATACAGTCTAGCCGGCTCACTACTGAAGATGCTAGACTGTATGGGCTCCTTCCAGGTGCCTGACTGCAGCCCATACAGTCTAGCCGGCTCACTACTGAAGATGCTAGACTGTATGGGCTCCTTCCAGGTCCTGACTGCAGCCCATACAGTCTAGCCGGCTCACTACTGAAGATGCTAGACTGTATGGGCTCCTTCCAGGTCCTAACTGCAGCCCATACAGTCTAGCCGGCTCACTAGTGAAGATGCTAGACTGTATGGACTCCTTCCAGGTCCTAACTGCAGCCCATACAGTCTAGCCGGCTCACTACTGAAGATGCTAGTCTGTATGGGCTCCTTCCAGGTGCCTGACTGCAGCCCATACAGTCTAGCCGGCTCACTACTGAAGATGCTAGACTGTATGGGCTCCTTCCAGGTCCTGACTGCAGCCCATACAGTCTAGCCGGCTCACTGGTGAAGATGCTAGACTGTATGGGCTCCTTCCAGGTCCTGACTGCAGCCCATACAGTCTAGCCGGCTCACTACTGAAGATGCTAGACTGTATGGGCTCCTTCCAGGTCCTAACTGCAGCCCATACAGTCTAGCCGGCTCACTACTAAAGATGCTAGACTGTATGGGCTCCTTCCAGGTGCCTGACTGCAGCCCATACAGTCTAGCCGGCTCACTACTGAAGATGCTAGACTGTATGGGCTCCTTCCAGGTCCTAACTGCAGCCCATACAGTCTAGCCGGCTCACTACTGAAGATGCTAGACTGTATGGGCTCCTTCCAGGTGCCTGACTGCAGCCCATACAGTCTAGCCGGCTCACTACTGAAGATGCTAGACTGTATGGGCTCCTTCCAGGTCCTAACTGCAGCCCATACAGTCTAGCCGGCTCACTAGTGAAGATGCTAGACTGTATGGGCTCCTTCCAGGTCCTAACTGCAGCCCATACAGTCTAGCCGGCTCACTACTGAAGATGCTAGACTGTATGGGCTCCTTCCAGGTCCTAACTGCAGCCCATACAGTCTAGCCGGCTCACTACTGAAGATGCTAGACTGTATGGGCTCCTTCCAGGTGCCTGACTGCAGCCCATACAGTCTAGCCGGCTCACTACTGAAGATGCTAGACTGTATGGGCTCCTTCCAGGTCCTAACTGCAGCCCATACAGTCTAGCCGGCTCACTACTGAAGATGCTAGACTGTATGGGCTCCTTCCAGGTGCCTGACTGCAGCCCATACAGTCTAGCCGGCTCACTACTGAAGATGCTAGACTGTATGGGCTCCTTCCAGGTCCTGACTGCAGCCCATACAGTCTAGCCGGCTCACTACTGAAGATGCTAGACTGTATGGGCTCCTTCCAGGTCCTAACTGCAGCCCATACAGTCTAGCCGGCTCACTAGTGAAGATGCTAGACTGTATGGACTCCTTCCAGGTCCTAACTGCAGCCCATACAGTCTAGCCGGCTCACTACTGAAGATGCTAGTCTGTATGGGCTCCTTCCAGGTGCCTGACTGCAGCCCATACAGTCTAGCCGGCTCACTACTGAAGATGCTAGACTGTATGGGCTCCTTCCAGGTCCTGACTGCAGCCCATACAGTCTAGCCGGCTCACTGGTGAAGATGCTAGACTGTATGGGCTCCTTCCAGGTCCTGACTGCAGCCCATACAGTCTAGCCGGCTCACTACTGAAGATGCTAGACTGTATGGGCTCCTTCCAGGTCCTAACTGCAGCCCATACAGTCTAGCCGGCTCACTACTGAAGATGCTAGACTGTATGGGCTCCTTCCAGGTGCCTGACTGCAGCCCATACAGTCTAGCCGGCTCACTACTGAAGATGCTAGACTGTATGGGCTCCTTCCAGGTCCTAACTGCAGCCCATACAGTCTAGCCGGCTCACTACTGAAGATGCTAGACTGTATGGGCTCCTTCCAGGTGCCTGACTGCAGCCCATACAGTCTAGCCGGCTCACTACTGAAGATGCTAGACTGTATGGGCTCCTTCCAGGTCCTGACTGCAGCCCATACAGTCTAGCCGGCTCACTACTGAAGATGCTAGACTGTATGGGCTCCTTCCAGGTCCTGACTGCAGCCCATACAGTCTAGCCGGCTCACTAGTGAAGATGCTAGACTGTATGGACTCCTTCCAGGTCCTAACTGCAGCCCATACAGTCTAGCCGGCTCACTACTGAAGATGCTAGACTGTATGGGCTCCTTCCAGGTGCCTGACTGCAGCCCATACAGTCTAGCCGGCTCACTACTGAAGATGCTAGACTGTATGGGCTCCTTCCAGGTCCTAACTGCAGCCCATACAGTCTAGCCGGCTCACTAGTGAAGATGCTAGACTGTATGGGCTCCTTCCAGGTCCTAACTGCAGCCCATACAGTCTAGCCGGCTCACTACTGAAGATGCTAGACTGTATGGGCTCCTTCCAGGTGCCTGACTGCAGCCCATACAGTCTAGCTGGCTCACTACTGAAGATGCTAGACTGTATGGGCTCCTTCCAGGTCCTGACTGCAGCCCATACAGTCTAGCTGGCTCACTACTGAAGATGCTAGACTGTATGGGCTCCTTCCAGGTCCTAACTGCAGCCCATACAGTCTAGCCGGCTCACTACTGAAGATGCTAGACTGTATGGGCTCCTTCCAGGTGCCTGACTGCAGCCCATACAGTCTAGCCGGCTCACTACTGAAGATGCTAGACTGTATGGGCTCCTTCCAGGTCCTGACTGCAGCCCATACAGTCTAGCCGGCTCACTACTGAAGATGCTAGACTGTATGGGCTCCTTCCAGGTGCCTGACTGCAGCCCATACAGTCTAGCCGGCTCACTACTGAAGATGCTAGACTGTATGGGCTCCTTCTAGGTGCCTGACTGCAGCCCATACAGTCTAGCCGGCTCACTACTGAAGATGCTAGACTGTATGGGCTCCTTCCAGGTCCTAACTGCAGCCCATACAGTCTAGCCGGCTCACTAGTGAAGATGCTAGACTGTATGGGCTCCTTCCAGGTCCTAACTGCAGCCCATGCAGTCTAGCCGGCTCACTACTGAAGATGCTAGACTGTATGGGCTCCTTCCAGGTGCCTGACTGCAGCCCATACAGTCTAGCCGGCTCACTACTGAAGATGCTAGACTGTATGGGCTCCTTCCAGGTCCTGACTGCAGCCCATACAGTCTAGCTGGCTCACTACTGAAGATGCTAGACTGTATGGGCTCCTTCCAGGTGCCTGACTGCAGCCCATACAGTCTAGCCGGCTCACTGGTGAAGATGCTAGACTGTATGGGCTCCTTCCAGGTCCTAACTGCAGCCCATACAGTCTAGCCGGCTCACTGGTGAAGATGCTAGACTGTATGGGCTCCAAACAGGTCCTAACTGCAGCCCATACAGTCTAGCCGGCTCACTACTGAAGATGCTAGACTGTATGGGCTCCTTCCAGGTGCCTGACTGCAGCCCATACAGTCTAGCCGGCTCACTACTGAAGATGCTAGACTGTATGGGCT
Source organism: Dendrobates tinctorius (assembly GCF_039654945.1). Lineage (NCBI taxonomy): Eukaryota > Metazoa > Chordata > Amphibia > Anura > Dendrobatidae > Dendrobates > Dendrobates tinctorius. The sequence continues at coordinate 1,357,917 of NW_027362146.1, read as the reverse complement.
CCTTCCAGGTCCTGACTGCAGCCCATACAGTCTAGCCGGCTCACTACTGAAGATGCTAGACTGTATGGGCTCCTTCCAGGTCCTGACTGCAGCCTATACAGTCTAGCCGGCTCACTACTGAAGATGCTAGACTGTATGGGCTCCTTCCAGGTGCCTGACTGCAGCCCATACAGTCTAGCCGGCTCACTACTGAAGATGCTAGACTGTATGGGCTCCTTCCAGGTCCTAACTGCAGCCCATACAGTCTAGCCGGCTCACTACTGAAGATGCTAGACTGTATGGGCTCCTTCCAGGTGCCTGACTGCAGCCCATACAGTCTAGCCGGCTCACTACTGAAGATGCTAGACTGTATGGGCTCCTTCCAGGTCCTGACTGCAGCCCATACAGTCTAGCCGGCTCACTACTGAAGATGCTAGACTGTATGGGCTCCTTCCAGGTCCTAACTGCAGCCCATACAGTCTAGCCGGCTCACTAGTGAAGATGCTAGACTGTATGGACTCCTTCCAGGTCCTAACTGCAGCCCATACAGTCTAGCCGGCTCACTACTGAAGATGCTAGTCTGTATGGGCTCCTTCCAGGTGCCTGACTGCAGCCCATACAGTCTAGCCGGCTCACTACTGAAGATGCTAGACTGTATGGGCTCCTTCCAGGTCCTGACTGCAGCCCATACAGTCTAGCCGGCTCACTGGTGAAGATGCTAGACTGTATGGGCTCCTTCCAGGTCCTGACTGCAGCCCATACAGTCTAGCCGGCTCACTACTGAAGATGCTAGACTGTATGGGCTCCTTCCAGGTCCTAACTGCAGCCCATACAGTCTAGCCGGCTCACTACTGAAGATGCTAGACTGTATGGGCTCCTTCCAGGTGCCTGACTGCAGCCCATACAGTCTAGCCGGCTCACTACTGAAGATGCTAGACTGTATGGGCTCCTTCCAGGTCCTAACTGCAGCCCATACAGTCTAGCCGGCTCACTACTGAAGATGCTAGACTGTATGGGCTCCTTCCAGGTGCCTGACTGCAGCCCATACAGTCTAGCCGGCTCACTACTGAAGATGCTAGACTGTATGGGCTCCTTCCAGGTCCTGACTGCAGCCCATACAGTCTAGCCGGCTCACTACTGAAGATGCTAGACTGTATGGGCTCCTTCCAGGTCCTGACTGCAGCCCATACAGTCTAGCCGGCTCACTAGTGAAGATGCTAGACTGTATGGACTCCTTCCAGGTCCTAACTGCAGCCCATACAGTCTAGCCGGCTCACTACTGAAGATGCTAGACTGTATGGGCTCCTTCCAGGTGCCTGACTGCAGCCCATACAGTCTAGCCGGCTCACTACTGAAGATGCTAGACTGTATGGGCTCCTTCCAGGTCCTAACTGCAGCCCATACAGTCTAGCCGGCTCACTAGTGAAGATGCTAGACTGTATGGGCTCCTTCCAGGTCCTAACTGCAGCCCATACAGTCTAGCCGGCTCACTACTGAAGATGCTAGACTGTATGGGCTCCTTCCAGGTGCCTGACTGCAGCCCATACAGTCTAGCTGGCTCACTACTGAAGATGCTAGACTGTATGGGCTCCTTCCAGGTCCTGACTGCAGCCCATACAGTCTAGCTGGCTCACTACTGAAGATGCTAGACTGTATGGGCTCCTTCCAGGTGCCTGACTACAGCCCATACAGTCTAGCCGGCTCACTGGTGAAGGTGCTAGACTGTATGGGCTCCTTCCAGGTCCTAACTGCAGCCCATACAGTCTAGCCGGCTCACTGGCGAATATGCTAGACTGTATGGGCTCCTAACAGGTCCTAACTGCAGCCCATACAGTCTAGCCGGCTCACTACTGAAGATGCTAGACTGTATGGGCTCCTTCCAGGTGCCTGACTGCAGCCCATACAGTCTAGCCGGCTCACTACTGAAGATGCTAGACTGTATGGGCTCCTTCCAGGTCCTGACTGCAGCCCATACAGTCTAGCCGGCTCACTACTGAAGATGCTAGACTGTATGGGCTCCTTCCAGGTCCTGACTGCAGCCCATACAGTCTAGCCGGCTCACTGGTGAAGATGCTAGACTGTATGGGCTCCTTCCAGGTGCCTGACTGCAGCCCATACAGTCTAGCTGGCTCACTATTGAAGATGCTAGACTGTATGGGCTCCTTCCAGGTGCCTGACTGCAGCCCATACAGTCTAGCCGGCTCACTACTGAAGATGCTAGACTGTATGGGCTCCTTCCAGGTCCTGACTGCAGCCCATACAGTCTAGCCGGCTCACTACTGAAGATGCTAGACTGTATGGGCTCCTTCCAGGTGCCTGACTGCAGCCCATACAGTCTAACCGGCTCACTACTGAAGATGCTAGACTGTATGGGCTCCTTCCAGGTCCTGACTGCAGCCCATACAGTCTAGCCGGCTCACTAGTGAAGATGCTAGACTGTATGGGCTCCTTCCAGGTCCTAACTGCAGCCCATACAGTCTAGCCGGCTCACTACTGAAGATGCTAGACTGTATGGGCTCCTTCCAGGTGCCTGACTGCAGCCCATACAGTCTAGCCGGCTCACTACTGAAGATGCTAGACTGTATGGGCTCCTTCTAGGTGCCTGACTGCAGCCCATACAGTCTAGCCGGCTCACTACTGAAGATGCTAGACTGTATGGGCTCCTTCCAGGTCCTAACTGCAGCCCATACAGTCTAGCCGGCTCACTAGTGAAGATGCTAGACTGTATGGGCTCCTTCCAGGTCCTAACTGCAGCCCATGCAGTCTAGCCGGCTCACTACTGAAGATGCTAGACTGTATGGGCTCCTTCCAGGTGCCTGACTGCAGCCCATACAGTCTAGCCGGCTCACTACTGAAGATGCTAGACTGTATGGGCTCCTTCCAGGTCCTGACTGCAGCCCATACAGTCTAGCTGGCTCACTACTGAAGATGCTAGACTGTATGGGCTCCTTCCAGGTGCCTGACTGCAGCCCATACAGTCTAGCCGGCTCACTGGTGAAGATGCTAGACTGTATGGGCTCCTTCCAGGTCCTAACTGCAGCCCATACAGTCTAGCCGGCTCACTGGTGAAGATGCTAGACTGTATGGGCTCCTAACAGGTCCTAACTGCAGCCCATACAGTCTAGCCGGCTCACTACTGAAGATGCTAGACTGTATGGGCTCCTTCCAGGTGCCTGACTGCAGCCCATACAGTCTAGCCGGCTCACTACTGAAGATGCTAGACTGTATGGGCTCCTTCCAGGTCCTAACTGCAGCCCATACAGTCTAGCCGGCTCACTACTGAAGATGCTAGACTGTATGGGCTCCTTCCAGGTGCCTGACTGCAGCCCATACAGTCTAGCCGGCTCACTACTGAAGATGCTAGACTGTATGGGCTCCTTCCAGGTCCTGACTGCAGCCCATACAGTCTAGCCGGCTCACTACTGAAGATGCTAGACTGTATGGGCTCCTTCCAGGTCCTAACTGCAGCCCATACAGTCTAGCCGGCTCACTAGTGAAGATGCTAGACTGTATGGACTCCTTCCAGGTCCTAACTGCAGCCCATACAGTCTAGCCGGCTCACTACTGAAGATGCTAGTCTGTATGGGCTCCTTCCAGGTGCCTGACTGCAGCCCATACAGTCTAGCCGGCTCACTACTGAAGATGCTAGACTGTATGGGCTCCTTCCAGGTCCTGACTGCAGCCCATACAGTCTAGCCGGCTCACTGGTGAAGATGCTAGACTGTATGGGCTCCTTCCAGGTCCTGACTGCAGCCCATACAGTCTAGCCGGCTCACTACTGAAGATGCTAGACTGTATGGGCTCCTTCCAGGTGCCTGACTGCAGCCCATACAGTCTAGCCGGCTCACTACTGAAGATGCTAGACTGTATGGGCTCCTTCCAGGTCCTGACTGCAGCCCATACAGTCTAGCCGGCTCACTACTGAAGATGCTAGACTGTATGGGCTCCTTCCAGGTGCCTGACTGCAGCCCATACAGTCTAGCCGGCTCACTACTGAAGATGCTAGACTGTATGGGCTCCTTCTAGGTGCCTGACTGCAGCCCATACAGTCTAGCCGGCTCACTACTGAAGATGCTAGACTGTATGGGCTCCTTCCAGGTCCTAACTGCAGCCCATACAGTCTAGCCGGCTCACTAGTGAAGATGCTAGACTGTATGGGCTCCTTCCAGGTCCTAACTGCAGCCCATGCAGTCTAGCCGGCTCACTACTGAAGATGCTAGACTGTATGGGCTCCTTCCAGGTGCCTGACTGCAGCCCATACAGTCTAGCCGGCTCACTACTGAAGATGCTAGACTGTATGGGCTCCTTCCAGGTCCTGACTGCAGCCCATACAGTCTAGCTGGCTCACTACTGAAGATGCTAGACTGTATGGGCTCCTTCCAGGTGCCTGACTGCAGCCCATACAGTCTAGCCGGCTCACTGGTGAAGATGCTAGACTGTATGGGCTCCTTCCAGGTCCTAACTGCAGCCCATACAGTCTAGCCGGCTCACTGGTGAAGATGCTAGACTGTATGGGCTCCAAACAGGTCCTAACTGCAGCCCATACAGTCTAGCCGGCTCACTACTGAAGATGCTAGACTGTATGGGCTCCTTCCAGGTGCCTGACTGCAGCCCATACAGTCTAGCCGGCTCACTACTGAAGATGCTAGACTGTATGGGCTCCTTCCAGGTCCTGACTGCAGCCCATACAGTCTAGCCGGCTCACTACTGAAGATGCTAGACTGTATGGGCTCCTTCCAGGTCCTGACTGCAGCCTATACAGTCTAGCCGGCTCACTACTGAAGATGCTAGACTGTATGGGCTCCTTCCAGGTGCCTGACTGCAGCCCATACAGTCTAGCCGGCTCACTACTGAAGATGCTAGACTGTATGGGCTCCTTCCAGGTCCTAACTGCAGCCCATACAGTCTAGCCGGCTCACTACTGAAGATGCTAGACTGTATGGGCTCCTTCCAGGTGCCTGACTGCAGCCCATACAGTCTAGCCGGCTCACTACTGAAGATGCTAGACTGTATGGGCTCCTTCCAGGTCCTGACTGCAGCCCATACAGTCTAGCCGGCTCACTACTGAAGATGCTAGACTGTATGGGCTCCTTCCAGGTCCTAACTGCAGCCCATACAGTCTAGCCGGCTCACTAGTGAAGATGCTAGACTGTATGGACTCCTTCCAGGTCCTAACTGCAGCCCATACAGTCTAGCCGGCTCACTACTGAAGATGCTAGTCTGTATGGGCTCCTTCCAGGTGCCTGACTGCAGCCCATACAGTCTAGCCGGCTCACTACTGAAGATGCTAGACTGTATGGGCTCCTTCCAGGTCCTGACTGCAGCCCATACAGTCTAGCCGGCTCACTGGTGAAGATGCTAGACTGTATGGGCTCCTTCCAGGTCCTGACTGCAGCCCATACAGTCTAGCCGGCTCACTACTGAAGATGCTAGACTGTATGGGCTCCTTCCAGGTCCTAACTGCAGCCCATACAGTCTAGCCGGCTCACTACTGAAGATGCTAGACTGTATGGGCTCCTTCCAGGTGCCTGACTGCAGCCCATACAGTCTAGCCGGCTCACTACTGAAGATGCTAGACTGTATGGGCTCCTTCCAGGTCCTAACTGCAGCCCATACAGTCTAGCCGGCTCACTACTGAAGATGCTAGACTGTATGGGCTCCTTCCAGGTGCCTGACTGCAGCCCATACAGTCTAGCCGGCTCACTACTGAAGATGCTAGACTGTATGGGCTCCTTCCAGGTCCTGACTGCAGCCCATACAGTCTAGCCGGCTCACTACTGAAGATGCTAGACTGTATGGGCTCCTTCCAGGTCCTAACTGCAGCCCATACAGTCTAGCCGGCTCACTAGTGAAGATGCTAGACTGTATGGACTCCTTCCAGGTCCTAACTGCAGCCCATACAGTCTAGCCGGCTCACTACTGAAGATGCTAGACTGTATGGGCTCCTTCCAGGTGCCTGACTGCAGCCCATACAGTCTAGCCGGCTCACTACTGAAGATGCTAGACTGTATGGGCTCCTTCCAGGTCCTAACTGCAGCCCATACAGTCTAGCCGGCTCACTAGTGAAGATGCTAGACTGTATGGGCTCCTTCCAGGTCCTAACTGCAGCCCATACAGTCTAGCCGGCTCACTACTGAAGATGCTAGACTGTATGGGCTCCTTCCAGGTGCCTGACTGCAGCCCATACAGTCTAGCTGGCTCACTACTGAAGATGCTAGACTGTATGGGCTCCTTCCAGGTCCTGACTGCAGCCCATACAGTCTAGCTGGCTCACTACTGAAGATGCTAGACTGTATGGGCTCCTTCCAGGTGCCTGACTACAGCCCATACAGTCTAGCCGGCTCACTGGTGAAGGTGCTAGACTGTATGGGCTCCTTCCAGGTCCTAACTGCAGCCCATACAGTCTAGCCGGCTCACTGGCGAATATGCTAGACTGTATGGGCTCCTAACAGGTCCTAACTGCAGCCCATACAGTCTAGCCGGCTCACTACTGAAGATGCTAGACTGTATGGGCTCCTTCCAGGTGCCTGACTGCAGCCCATACAGTCTAGCCGGCTCACTACTGAAGATGCTAGACTGTATGGGCTCCTTCCAGGTCCTGACTGCAGCCCATACAGTCTAGCCGGCTCACTACTGAAGATGCTAGACTGTATGGGCTCCTTCCAGGTCCTGACTGCAGCCCATACAGTCTAGCCGGCTCACTGGTGAAGATGCTAGACTGTATGGGCTCCTTCCAGGTGCCTGACTGCAGCCCATACAGTCTAGCTGGCTCACTATTGAAGATGCTAGACTGTATGGGCTCCTTCCAGGTGCCTGACTGCAGCCCATACAGTCTAGCCGGCTCACTACTGAAGATGCTAGACTGTATGGGCTCCTTCCAGGTCCTGACTGCAGCCCATACAGTCTAGCCGGCTCACTACTGAAGATGCTAGACTGTATGGCCTCCTTCCAGGTGCCTGACTGCAGCCCATACAGTCTAACCGGCTCACTACTGAAGATGCTAGACTGTATGGGCTCCTTCCAGGTCCTGACTGCAGCCCATACAGTCTAGCCGGCTCACTAGTGAAGATGCTAGACTGTATGGGCTCCTTCCAGGTCCTAACTGCAGCCCATACAGTCTAGCCGGCTCACTACTGAAGATGCTAGACTGTATGGGCTCCTTCCAGGTGCCTGACTGCAGCCCATACAGTCTAGCCGGCTCACTACTGAAGATGCTAGACTGTATGGGCTCCTTCTAGGTGCCTGACTGCAGCCCATACAGTCTAGCCGGCTCACTACTGAAGATGCTAGACTGTATGGGCTCCTTCCAGGTCCTAACTGCAGCCCATACAGTCTAGCCGGCTCACTAGTGAAGATGCTAGACTGTATGGGCTCCTTCCAGGTCCTAACTGCAGCCCATGCAGTCTAGCCGGCTCACTACTGAAGATGCTAGACTGTATGGGCTCCTTCCAGGTGCCTGACTGCAGCCCATACAGTCTAGCCGGCTCACTACTGAAGATGCTAGACTGTATGGGCTCCTTCCAGGTCCTGACTGCAGCCCATACAGTCTAGCTGGCTCACTACTGAAGATGCTAGACTGTATGGGCTCCTTCCAGGTGCCTGACTGCAGCCCATACAGTCTAGCCGGCTCACTGGTGAAGATGCTAGACTGTATGGGCTCCTTCCAGGTCCTAACTGCAGCCCATACAGTCTAGCCGGCTCACTGGTGAAGATGCTAGACTGTATGGGCTCCTAACAGGTCCTAACTGCAGCCCATACAGTCTAGCCGGCTCACTACTGAAGATGCTAGACTGTATGGGCTCCTTCCAGGTGCCTGACTGCAGCCCATACAGTCTAGCCGGCTCACTACTGAAGATGCTAGACTGTATGGGCTCCTTCCAGGTCCTGACTGCAGCCCATACAGTCTAGCCGGCTCACTACTGAAGATGCTAGACTGTATGGGCTCCTTCCAGGTCCTGACTGCAGCCTATACAGACTAGCCGGCTCACTGGTGAAGATGCTAGACTGTATGGGCTCCTTCCAGGTGCCTGACTGCAGCCCATACAGTCTAGCTGGCTCACTATTGAAGATGCTAGACTGTATGGGCTCCTTCCAGGTGCCTGACTGCAGCCCATACAGTCTAGCCGGCTCACTGGTGAAGATGCTAGACTGTATGGGCTCCTTCCAGGTCCTAACTGCAGCCCATACAGTCTAGCTGGCTCACTATTGAAGATGCTAGACTGTATGGGCTCCTTCCAGGTGCCTGACTGCAGCCCATACAGTCTAGCCGGCTCACTGGTGAAGATGCTAGACTGTATGGGCTCCTTCCAGGTCCTAACTGCAGCCCATACAGTCTAGCTGGCTCACTACTGAAGATGCTAGACTGTATGGGCTCCTTCCAGGTGCCTGACTGCAGCCCATACAGTCTAGCCGGCTCACTGGTGAAGATGCTAGACTGTATGGGCCCCTTCGAGGTCCTAACTGCAGCCCATACAGTCTAGCTGGCTCACTACTGAAGATGCTAGACTGTATGGGCTCCTTCCAGGTGCCTGACTGCAGCCCATACAGTCTAGCCGGCTCACTACTGAAGATGCTAGACTGTATGGGCTCCTTCCAGGTGCCTGACTGCAGCCCATACAGTCTAGCTGGCTCACTACTGAAGATGCTAGACTGTATGGGCTCCTTCCAGGTACCTGACTGCAGCCCATACAGTCTAGCCGGCTCACTACTGAAGATGCTAGACTGTATGCGCTCCTTCCAGGTGCCTGACTGCAGCCCATACAGTCTAGCCGGCTCACTACTGAAGATGCTAGACTGTATGGGCTCCTTCCAGGTGCCTGACTGCAGCCCATACAGTCTAGCCGTCTCACTGGTGAAGATGCTAGACTGTATGGGCTCCTTCCAGGTCCTAACTGCAGCCCATACAGTCTAGCCGGCTCACTACTGAAGATGCTAGACTGTATGGGCTCCTTCCAGGTCCTAACTGCAGCCCATACAGTCTAGCCGGCTCACTACTGAAGATGCTAGACTGTATGGGCTCCTTCCAGGTGCCTGACTGCAGCCCATACAGTCTAGCCGGCTCACTACTGAAGATGCTAGACTGTATGGGCTCCTTCCAGGTGCCTGACTGCAGCCCATACAGTCTAGCTGGCTCACTACTGAAGATGCTAGACTGTATGGGCTCCTTCCAGGTGCCTGACTGCAGCCCATACAGTCTAGCCGGCTCACTACTGAAGATGCTAGACTGTATGGGCTCCTTCCAGGTGCCTGACTGCAGCCCATACAGTCTAGCCGGCTCACTACTGAAGATGCTAGACTGTATGGGCTCCTTCCAGGTGCCTGACTGCAGCCCATAGAGTCTAGCCGGCTCACTGGTGAAGATGCTAGACTGTATGGGCTCCTTCTAGGTCCTGACTGCAGCGCATACAGTCTAGCCGGCTCACTGGTGAAGATGCTAGACTGTATGGGCTCCTTCCAGGTCCTGACTGCAGCCCATACAGTCTAGCTGGCTCACTACTGAAGATGCTAGACTGTATGGGCTCCTTCCAGGTGCCTGACTGCAGTCCATACAGTCTAGCTGGCTCACTACTGAAGATGCTAGTCTGTATGGGCTCCTTCCAGGTGCCTGACTGCAGCCCATACAGTCTAGCCGGCTCACTGGTGAAGATTCTAGACTGTATGGGCTCCTTCCAGGTCCTGACTGCAGCCCATACAGTGTAGCCGGCTCACTGGTGAAGATGCTAGACTGTATGGGCTCCTTCCAGGTGCCTGACTGCAGCCCATACAGTCTAGCCGGTTCACTGGTGAAGATGCTACACTGTATGGTCTCCTTCCAGGTATATTTTCTTGAAGATAGCAGACATTATGGGCTGCTGCCTGGCCCTGACTGCAGCCCATACATAACACTAGAATGTATGTGCTCCTTCAAGGTATAAATTATTAAAGCCAGCCGAATATATAGGCTCCTTCCAGGTCCTAACTGCAGACCATACAGTCTAGCTGGCTCACTACTGAAGATGCTAGACTGTATAGGCTCCTTCCAGGTATATATTACTGTAGATATAGACTGTACGGGCTCCTGTCAGGTATATATTATTGTAGATATAGACTGTATGGGCTCCTTCCAGGTATATATTACTGTAGATATAGACTGTACGGGCTCCTGTCAGGTATATATTATTGTAGATATAGACTGTACGGGCTCCTGTCAGGTATATATTATTGTAGATATGGACTGTACGGGCTCCTGTCAGGTATATATTATTGTAGATATAAACTGTATGGGCTCCTGTCAGGTATATATTATTGTAGATACAGACTGTACGGGCTGCTGTCAGGTATATATTATTGTAGATATAGACTGTACGGGCTCCTGTCAGGTATATATTACTGTAGATATAGACTGTACGGGCTCCTGTCAGGTATATATTATTGTAGATATAGACTGTACGGGCTCCTGTCAGGTATATATTATTGTAGATACAGACTGTACGGGCTGCTGTCAGGTATATATTATTGTAGATATAGACTGTACGGGCTGCTGTCAGGTATATATTACTGTAGATATAGACTGTACGGGCTCCTGTCAGGTATATATTATTGTAGATATAGACTGTATGGGCTCCTGTCAGGTATATATTATTGTAGATATAGACTGTATGGGCTCCTGTCAGGTATATATTATTGTAGATATAGACTGTATGGGCTCCTGTCAGGTATATATTATTGTAGATAGACTGCACGGGCTCCTGTCAGGTATATATTATTGTAGCTAGACTGTACGGGCTCCTGTCAGGTATATATTATTGTAGATATAGACTGTACGGGCTCCTGTCAGGTATATATTACTGTAGATATAGACTGTAGGGGCTCCTGTCAGGTATATATTATTGAAGATATAGACTGTATGGGCTCCTGTCAGGTATATATTATTGTAGATATAGACTGTACGGGCTCCTGTCAGGTATATATTATTGTAGATACAGACTGTACGGGCTCCTGTCAGGTGTATATTATTGTAGATATAGACTGTACGAGCTCCTGTCAGGTAGATATTATTGTAGATATAGACTGAACGGGCTCCTGTCAGGTACATATTATTGTAGATAGACTGTATGGGCTCCTGTCCGGTATATATTATTGTAGATACAGACTGTATGGGCTCCAGTCAGGTATATATTATTCTAGATACAGACTGTATGGGCTCCAGTCAGGTATATATTATTGTAGATATAGACTGTATGGGCTCCAGTCAGGTATATATTATTGTAGATACAGACTGTACGGGCTCCTGTCAGGTATATATTACTGTAGATACAGACTGTACGGGCTCCTGTCCGGTATATATTATTGTAGATACAGACTGTATGGGCTCCAGTCAGGTATATATTATTGTAGATACAGACTGTATGGCTCCTGTCAGGTATATATTATTGTAGATATAGACTGTATGGGCTCCTGTCAGGTATATATTACTGTAGATATAGACTGTATGGGCTCCTGTCAGGTATATATTATTGTAGATATAGACTGTACGGGCTCCTGTCAGGTACATATTGTTGAAGATATAGACTGTACGGGCTCCTGTCAGGTATATATTATTGTAGATATAGACTGTATGGGTTCCTGTCAGGTATATATTATTGTAGATATAGACTGTATGGGCTCCTGTTAGGTATATATTATTGTAGATATAGACTGTAAGGGCTCCTGTCAGGTATATATTATTGTAGATATAGACTGTACGGGCTCCTGTCAGGTATATATTATTGTAGATATAGACTGTACGGGCTCCTGTCAGGTATATATTATTGTAGATACAGACTGTACGGGCTCCTGTCAGGTATATATTATTGTAGATATAAACTGTATGGGCTCCTGTCAGGTATATATTATTGTAGATATAGACTGTACGGTCTCCTGTCAGGTATATATTATTGTAGATATAGACTGTACGTGCTCCTGTCAGGTATATATTATTGTAGATATAGACTGTATGGGCTCCTGTCAGGTATATATTATTGTAGATACAGACTGTATGGGCTCCTGTCAGGTATATATTATTGTAGATATAGACTATGAATCCTGTCAGATATATATTATTGTAGATATAGACTGTATGGGCTCCCTTCAGGTGTATATTATTGTAGATATAGACTGTACGGGCTCCTGTCAGGTATATATTACTGTAGATATAGACTGTATGGGCTCCTGTCAGGTATATATTATTGTAGATATAGACTATATGGGCTCCTGTCAGGTATATATTATTGTAGATATAGACAGTACGGGCTCCTGTCAGGTATATAATATTGTAGATATAGACTGTACGGGCTCCTGTCAGGTATATATTATTGTAGATACAGACTGTACGGGCTCCTGTCAGGTATATATTATTGTAGATATAGACTGTATGGGCTCCTGTCAGGTATATATTATTGTAGATACAGACTGTATGGGCTCCTGTCAGGTATATATTATTGTAGATATAGACTGTATTGGCTCCTGTCAGGTATATATTATTGTAGATATAGACTGTACGGCTCCTGTCAGGTATATATTACTGTAGATATAGACTGTATGGGCTCCTGTCAGGTATATATTATTGTAGATACAGACTGTATGGGCTCCTGTCAGGTATATATTATTGAAGATATAGACTGTATGGGCTTCTGTCAGGTATATATTATTGTAGATAGACTGTACTGGCTCCTGTCAGGTATATATTATTGTAGATATAGACTGTACGGGCTCCTGTCAGGTATATATTAATGTAGATATAGACTGTACGGGCTCCTGTCAGGTATATATTATTGTAGATACAGACTGTACAGACTCCTGTCAGGTATATATTATTGTAGATATAGACTGTACGGACTCCTGTCAGGTATATATTATTGTAGATATAGACTGTACGGGCTCCTGTCAGGTATATATTATTGTAGATACAGACTGTATGGGCTCCTGCCAGGTATATATTATTGTAGATACAGACTGTATGGGCTCCTGTCAGGTATATATTATTGTAGATACAGACTGTATGGATCCTGTCAGGTATATATTATTGTAGATATAGACTGTACGGACTCCTGTCAGGTATATATTATTGTAGATACAGACTGTATGGGCTCCTGTCAGGTATATATTATTGTAGATATAGACTGTATGGGCTTCTGTCAGGTATATATTATTGTAGATAGACTGTACTGGCTCCTGTCAGGTATATATTATTGTAGATATAGACTGCACGGGCTCCTGTCAGGTATATATTAATGTAGATATAGACTGTACGGGCTCCTGTCAGGTATATATTATTGTAGATACAGACTGTACGGACTCCTGTCAGGTATATATTATTGTAGATATATACTGTACGGGCTCCTGTCAGGTATATATTATTGTAGATAGACTGTACTGGCTCCTGTCAGGTATATATTATTGTAGATATAGACTGTACGGGCTCCTGTCAGGTATATATTATTGTAGATATAGACTGTACGGGCTCCTGTCAGGTATATATTATTGTAGATATAGACTGTACGGACTCCTGTCAGGTATATATTATTGTAGATATAGACTGTACGTGCTCCTGTCAGGTATATATTAATGTACAGTAGATATAGACTGTATGGGCTCCTGTCAGGTATATATTATTGTAGATATAGACTGTACGGACTCCTGTCAGGTATATATTATTGTAGATAAAGAATGTACGGGTTCCTGTCAGGTATATATTATTTTAGATATAGACTGTACTGGCTCCTGTCAGGTATATATTATTGTAGATATAGACTGTGTGGGCTCCTGTCAGGTATATATTATTGTAGATATAGACTGTATGGGCTCCTGTCAAGTATATATTATTGTAGATACAGACTGTACGGGCTCCTGTCAGGTATATATTATTGTAGATATAGACTGTATGGGCTCCTGTCAGGTGTATATTATTGTAGATACAGACTGTACGGGCTCCTGTCAGGTATATATTATTGTAGATATAGACTGTACGGGCTCCTGTCAGGTATATATTATTGTAGATATAGACTGTATGGGCTCCTGTCAGGTATATATTATTGTAGATATAGACTGTACGGGCTCCTGTCAGGTATATATTATTAAAGATATAGACTGTACAGGCTCCTGTCAGGTATATATTATTGTAGATATAGACTGTACGGACTCCTGTCAGGTATATATTATTGTAGATATAGACTGTATGGATCCTGTCAGGTAAATATTATTGTAGATATAGACTGTATGGGCTCCTGTCAGGTATATATTATTGTAGATATAGACTGTACGGGCTCCTGTCAGGTATATATTACTGTAGATACAGACTGTACGGGCCCCTGTCAGGTATATATTATTGTAGATATAGACTGTATGGGCAATTGTCAGGTATATATTATTGTAGATATAGACTGTATGGGCTCCTGTCAGGTATATAATATTGTAGATACAGACTGTATGAGCTACTGTCAGGTATATATTACTGTAGATATAGACTGTATGGGCTCCTGTCAGGTATATATTATTGTAGATACAGACTGTATGAGCTCCTGTCATGTATATATTATTGTAGATATAGACTGTACGGGCTCCTGTCAGGTATATATTACTGTAGATAAAGACTGTATGGGCTCCTTTCAGGTATATATTATTGTAGATATAGACTGTATGGGCTCCTGTCAGGTATATATTATTGTAGATATAGACTGTACGGGCTCCTGTCAGGTATATATTATTGTAGATATAGACTGTACGGGCTCCTGTCAGGTATATATTATTGTAGATACAGACTGTACGGGCTCCTGTCAGGTATATATTATTGTAGATATAGACTGTACGGGCTCCTGTCAGGTATATATTATTGTAGATACAGACTGTATGGGTTCCTGTCAGGTATATATTATTGTAGATATAGACTGTATGGGCTCCTGTCAGGTATATATTATTGTAGATATAGACTGTACGGGCTCCTGTCAGGTATACATTACTGTAGATATAGACTGTATGGGCTCCTGTCAGGTATATATTATTGTAGATACAGACTGTATGGGCTCCTGTCAGGTATATATTATTGTAGATATAGACTGTATGGGCTTCTGTCAGGTATATATTATTGTAGATATAGACTGTACGGGCTCCTGTCAGGTATATATTAATGTAGATATAGACTGTACGGGCTCCTGTCAGGTATATATTATTGTAGATACAGACTGTACGGACTCCTGTCAGGTATATATTATTGTAGATATAGACTGTACGGACTCCTGTCAGGTATATATTATTGTAGATATAGACTGTACGGGCTCCTGTCAGGTATATATTATTGTAGATACAGACTGTATGGGCTCCTGCCAGGTATATATTATTGTAGATACAGACTGTATGGATCCTGTCAGGTATATATTATTGTAGATATAGACTGTACGGACTCCTGTCAGGTATATATTATTGTAGATACAGACTGTATGGGCTCCTGTCAGGTATATATTATTGAAGATATAGACTGTATGGGCTTCTGTCAGGTATATATTATTGTAGATAGACTGTACTGGCTCCTGTCAGATATATATTATTGTAGATACAGACTGTATGGGCTCCTGTCAGGTATATATTATTGTAGATATAGACTGTACGGGCTCCTGTCAGGTATATATTAATGTAGATATAGACTGTATGGGCTCCTGTCAGATATATATTATTGTAGATACAGACTGTATGGATCCTGTCAGGTATATATTATTGTAGATATAGACTGTACAGACTCCTGTCAGGTATATATTATTGTAGATACAGACTGTATGGGCTCCTGTCAGGTATATATTAATGTAGATATAGACTGTACGGGCTCCTGTCAGGTATATATTATTGTAGATACAGACTGTACGGACTCCTGTCAGGTATATATTATTGTAGATATAGACGGTACAGATGCCTGTCAGGTATATATTATTGTAGATATAGACTGTACGGGCTCCTGTCAGGTATATATTAATGTAGATATAGACTGTATGGGCTCCTGTCAGGTATATATTATTGTAGATATAGACTGTACGGACTCCTGTCAGGTATATATTATTGTAGATATAGACTGTACGGGCTCCTGTCAGGTATATATTATTGTAGATATAGACTGTACGGGCTCCTGTCAGGTATATATTATTGTAGATATAGACTGTGTGGGCTCCTGTCAGGTATATATTATTGTAGATATAGACTGTACGGGCTCCTGTCAGGTATATATTATTGTAGATATAGACTGTACGGGCTCCTGTCAGGTATATATTATTGTAGATATAGACTGTGTGGGCTCCTGTCAGGTATATATTATTGTAGATATAGACTGTACGGGCTCCTGTCAGGTATATATTATTGTAGATATAGACTGTGTGGGCTCCTGTCAGGTATATATTATTGTAGATATAGACTGTACGGGCTCCTGTCAGGTATATATTATTGTAGATATAGACTGTACAGGCTCCTGTCAGGTATATATTATTGTAGATATAGACTGTATGGGCTCCTGTCAAGTATATATTATTGTAGATACAGACTGTACGGGCTCCTGTCAGGTATATATTATTGTAGATATAGACTGTACGGGCTCCTGTCAGGTATTTATTATTGTAGATACAGACTGTATGGGCTCCTGTCAGGTGTATATTATTGTAGATACAGACTGTACGGGCTCCTGTCAGGTATATATTATTGTAGATATAGACTGTACGGGCTCCTGTCAGGTATATATTATTGTAGATATAGACTGTATGGGCTCCTGTCAGGTATATATTATTGTAGATATAGACTGTACGGGCTCCTGTCAGGTATATATTATTGAAGATATAGACTGTATTGGCTCCTGTCAGGTATATATTATTGTAGATATAGACTGTACGGACTCCTGTCAGGTATATATTATTGTAGATATAGACTGTATGGATCCTGTCAGGTATATATTATTGTAGATATAGACTGTATGGGCTCCTGTCAGGTATATATTATTGTAGATATAGACTGTACGGGCTCCTGTCAGGTATATATTACTGTAGATACAGACAGTACGGGCCCCTGTCAGGTATATATTATTGTAGATATAGACTGTGTGGGCTCCTGTCAGGTATATATTATTGTAGATATAGACTGTATGGGCTCCTGTCAGGTATATATTATTGTAGATATGGACTGTACGGGCTCCTGTCAGGTATATATTATTGTAGATACAGACTGTACGGGCTCCTGTCAGGTATATATTATTGTAGATATAGACTGTATGGGCTTCTGTCAGGTATATATTATTGTAGATATGGACTGTACGGGCTCCTGTCAGGTATATATTATTGTAGATACAGACTGTACGGGCTCCTGTCAGGTATATATTATTGTAGATAGACTGTACTGGCTCCTGTCAGGTATATATTATTGTAGATATAGACTGTACGGGCTCCTGTCAGGTATATATTAATGTAGATATAGACTGTACGGGTTCCTGTCAGGAATATATTATTGTAGATACAGACTGTATGGGCTCCTGTCAGGTATATATTATTGTAGATACAGACTGTATGAGCTCCTGTCAGGTATATATTACTGTAGATATAGACTGTACGGGCTCCTGTCAGGTATATATTATTGTAGATATAGACTGTATGGGCTCCTGTCAGGTGTATATTATTGTAGATACAGACTGTACGGGCTCCTGTCAGGTATATATTATTGTAGATATAGACTGTACGGGCTCCTGTCAGGTATATATTATTGTAGATATAGACTGTACGGGCTCCTGTCAGGTATATATTATTGAAGATATAGACTGTATTGGCTCCTGTCAGGTATATATTATTGTAGATATAGACAGTACGGACTCTTGTAAGGTATATATTATTGTAGATATAGACTGTATGGATCCTGTCAGGTATATATTATTGTAGATATAGACTGTATGGGCTCCTGTCAGGTATATATTATTGTAGATATAGACTGTACGGGCTCCTGTCAGGTATATATTACTGTAGATACAGACAGTACGGGCCCCTGTCAGGTATATATTATTGTAGATATAGACTGTATGGGCTCCTGTCAGGTATATATTATTGTAGATATAGACTGTACGGTCTCCTGTCAGGTATATATTATTGAAGATATAGACTGTACGTGCTCCTGTCAGGTATATATTATTGTAGATATAGACTGTATGGGCTCCTGTCAGGTATATATTATTGTAGATATAGACTGTACAGGCTCCTGTCAGGTATATATTATTGTAGATACAGACTGTACGGGCTCCTGTCAGGTATATATTATTGTAGATACAGACTGTACGGGCTCCTGTCAGGTATATATTATTGTAGATACAGACTGTATAGGCTCCTGTCAGGTATACATTATTGTAGATGCAGACTGTATGGGCTCCTGTCAGGTATATATTATTGTAGATATAGACTGTATGAATCCTGTCAGATATATATTATTGTAGATATAGACTGTATGGGCTCCCTTCAGGTATATATTATTGTAGATATAGACTGTACGGGCTCCTGTCAGGTATATATTATTGTAGATACAGACTGTATGGGCTCCTGTCAGGTATATATTATTGTAGATACAGACTGTATGAGCTCCTGTCATGTATATATTATTGTAGATATAGACTGTACGGGCTCCTGTCAGGTATATATTACTGTAGATATAGACTGTATGGGCTCCTGTCAGGTATATATTATTGTAGATACAGACTGTATGGGCTCCTGTCAGGTATATATTATTGTAGATATAGACTGTACGGGCTCCTGTCAGGTATATATTATTGTAGATATAGACTGTATGGGCTCCTGTCAGGTATATATTATTGTAGATATAGACTGTATGGGCTCCTGTTAGGTATATATTATTGTAGATATAGACTGTAAGGGCTCCTGTCAGGTATATATTATTGTAGATATAGACTGTACGGGCTCCTGTCAGGTATATATTATTGTAGATATAGACTGTACGGGCTCCTGTCAGGTATATATTATTGTAGATATAGACTGTACGGGCTCCTGTCAGGTATATATTATTGTAGATACAGACTGTACGGGCTCCTGTCAGGTATATATTATTGTAGATATAAACTGTATGGGCTCCTGTCAGGTATATATTATTGTAGATATAGACTGTACGGTCTCCTGTCAGGTATATATTATTGTAGATATAGACTGTACGTGCTCCTGTCAGGTATATATTATTGTAGATATAGACTGTATGGCTCCTGTCAGGTATATATTATTGTAGATATAGACTGTATGGGCTCCTGTCAGGTATATATTATTGTAGATATAGACTGTACAGGCTCCTGTCAGGTATATATTATTGTAGATATAGACTGTACGGGCGCCTGTCAGGTATATATTATTGTAGATACAGACTGCCATAGATACAGACTGCCAGAATGCCATAGACTGCGAGAAAGAGAACTCTGATATGCCATGGACTTCTATGGCACCCACCCTGGATATGCCCCAATCCCCCATCCACCTTCCCTATGCCATGGACTTCTATAGCCTCATCCTGGATCTGCCCCCATGCCGCCATCCACCTTCCCTATGCCATGGACTTCTATAGCTCCAACCTGGATCTGCAGCATCCACCTTTCCTACAGCCCCTTCCCAACATCCCTACAGTCCCTATCCCTATTCCCTTCTGTACACCTGCTTTGGCAAAACTAATGTGTATTTAGTCCTGCCAATAAAGCTTCTTTGAATCTTGAATCTTGAATCTACAGACTGTATAGGCTCCTGTCAGGTATACATTATTGTAGATACAGACTGTATGGGCTCCTGTCAGGTATATATTATTGTAGATATAGACTGTATGTATCCTGTCAGATATATATTATTGTAGATATAGACTGTATGGGCTCCTGTCAGTTATATATTATTGTAGATACAGACTGTATGGGCTCCTGTCAGGTATATATTATTGTAGATATAGACTGTAGGGGCTCCTGTCAGGTATATATTACTGTAGATATAGACTGTATGGGCTCCCTTCAGGTGTATATTATTGTAGATATAGACTGTACGGGCTCCTGTCAGGTATATATTATTGTAGATACAGACTGTATGGGCTCCTGTCAAGTATGTATTATTGTAGATACAGACTGTATGAGCTCCTGTCATGTATATATTATTGTAGATATAGACTGTAGGGGCTCCTGTCAGGTATATATTACTGTAGATATAGACTGTATGGGCTCCCTTCAGGTGTATATTATTGTAGATATAGACTGTACGGGCTCCTGTCAGGTATATATTATTGTAGATACAGACTGTATGGGCTCCTGTCAAGTATATATTATTGTAGATACAGACTGTATGAGCTCCTGTCATGTATATATTATTGTAGATATAGACTGTACGGGCTCGTGTCAGGTATATATTACTGTAGATATAGACTGTATGGGCTCCTGTCAGGTATATATTATTGTAGATATAGACTGTATGGGCTCCTGTCAGGTATATATTATTGTAGATATACACAGTACAGGCTCCTGTCAGGTATATATTATTGTAGATATAGACTGTACGGGCTCCTGTCAGGTATATATTATTGTAGATACAGACGGTACGGGCTCCTGTCAGGTATATATTATTGTAGATATAGACTGTACGGGCTCCTGTCAGGTATATATTATTGTAGATACAGACTGTATGGGCTCCTGTCAGGTATATATTATTGTAGATATAGACTGTATGGGCTCCTGTCAGGTATATATTATTGTAGATATAGACTGTACGGGCTCCTGTCAGGTATATATTACTGTAGATATAGACTGTATGGGCTCCTGTCAGGTATATATTATTGTAGATACAGACTGTATGGGCTCCTGTCAGGTATATATTATTGTAGATATAGACTGTATGGGCTTCTGTCAGGTATATATTATTGTAGATAGACTGTACTGGCTCCTGTCAGGTATATATTATTGTAGATATAGACTGTACGGGCTCCTGTCAGGTATATATTATTGTAGATACAGACTGTACGGACTCCTGTCAGGTATATATTATTGTAGATATAGACTGTACGGACTCCTGTCAGGTATATATTATTGTAGATATAGACTGTACGGGCTCCTGTCAGGTATATATTATTGTAGATACAGACTGTATAGGCTCCTGTCAGGTATATATTATTGTAGCTATAGACTGTATGGGCTTCTGTCAGGTATATATTATTGTAGATAGACTGTACTGGCTCCTGTCAGGTATATATTATTGTAGATATAGACTGTACGGGCTCCTGTCAGGTATATATTAATGTAGATATAGACTGTACGGGCTCCTGTCAGGTATATATTATTGTAGATACAGACTGTACGGACTCCTGTCAGGTATATATTATTGTAGATATAGACTGTACGGACTCCTGTCAGGTATATATTATTGTAGATATAGACTGTACGGGCTCCTGTCAGGTATATATTATTGTAGATACAGACTGTATAGGCTCCTGTCAGGTATATATTATTGTAGCTATAGACTGTATGGGCTTCTGTCAGGTATATATTATTGTAGATAGACTGTACTGGCTCCTGTCAGGTATATATTATTGTAGATATAGACTGTATGGATCCTGTCAGGTATATATTATTGTAGATATAGACTGTAAGGGCTCCTGTCAGGTATGTATTATTGTAGATATAGACTGTACGGGCTCCTGTCAGGTATATATTACTGTAGATACAGACAGTACGGGCCCCTGTCAGTTATATATTATTGTAGATATAGACTGTATGGGCTCCTGTCAGGTATATATTATTGTAGATATAGACTGTATGGGCTCCTGTCAGGTATATATTATTGTAGATACAGACTGATTGAGCTCCTGTCAGGTATATATTACTGTAGATATAGAATGTATGGGCTCCTGTCAGGTATATATTATTGTAGATACAGACTGTATGAGCTCCTGTCATGTATATATTATTGTAGATATAGACTGTACGGGCTCCTGTCAGGTATATATTACTGTAGATAAAGACTGTATGGGCTCCTTTCAGGTATATATTATTGTAGATATAGACTGTATGGGCTCCTGTCAGGTATATATTATTGTAGATAAAGACTGTACGGGCTCCTGTCAGGTATATATTATTGTAGATATACACTGTACGGGCTCCTGTCAGGTATATATTATTGTAGATACAGACTGTACGGGCTCCTGTCAGGTATATATTATTGTAGATATAGACTGTACGGGCTCCTGTCAGGTATATATTATTGTAGATATAGACTGTATGGCTCCTGTCAGGTATATATTATTGTAGATACAGACTGTATGGGCTCCTGCCAGGTATATATTATTGTAGATACAGACTGTATGGATCCTGTCAGGTATATATTATTGTAGATATAGACTGTACGGACTCCTGTCAGGTATATATTATTGTAGATACAGACTGTATGGGCTCCTGTCAGGTATATGTTATTGTAGATATAGACTGTATGGGCTTCTGTCAGGTATATATTATTGTAGATAGACTGTACTGGCTCCTGTCAGGTATATATTATTGTAGATATAGACTGTACGGGCTCCTGTCAGGTATATATTAATGTAGATATAGACTGTATGGGCTCCTGTCAGGTATATATTATTGTAGATACAGACTGTATGGATCCTGTCAGGTATATATTATTGTAGATATAGACTGTACGGACTCCTGTCAGGTATATATTATTGTAGATACAGACTGTATGGGCTCCTATCAGGTATATATTATTGTAGATATAGACTTAATGGGCTTCTGTCAGGTATATATTATTGTAGATAGACTGTACTGGCTCCTGTCAGGTATATATTATTGTAGATATAGACTGTACGGGCTCCTGTCAGGTATATATTAATGTAGATATAGACTGTACGGGCTCCTGTCAGGTATATATTATTGTAGATACAGACTGTACGGACTCCTGTCAGGTATATATTATTGTAGATATAGACTGTACAGACTCCTGTCAGGTATATATTATTGTAGATATAGACTGTACGGGCTCCTGTCAGGTATATATTAATGTAGATATAGACTGTATGGGCTCCTGTCAGGTATATATTATTGTAGATATAGACTGTACGGACTCCTGTCAGGTATATATTATTGTAGATATAGACTGTACGGGCTCCTGTCAGGTATATATTATTGTAGATATAGACTGTATAGGCTCCTGTCAGGTATACATTATTGTAGATACAGACTGTATGAATCCTGTCAGATATATATTATTGTAGATATAGACTGTATGGGCTCCCTTCAGGTGTATATTAATGTAGATATAGACTGTACGGGCTCCTGTCAGTTATATATTATTGTAGATACAGACTGTATGGGCTCCTGTCAGGTATATATTATTGTAGATACAGACTCTATGAGCTCCTGTCATGTATATATTATTGTAGATATAGACTGTAGGGGCTCCTGTCAGGTATATATTACTGTAGATATAGACTGTATGGGCTCCCTTCAGGTGTATATTATCGTAGATATAGACTGTACGGGCTCCTGTCAGGTATATATTATTGTAGATACAGACTGTATGGGCTCCTGTCAAGTATATATTGTTGTAGATACAGACTGTATGAGCTCCTGTCATGTATATATTATTGTAGATATAGACTGTACGGGCTCCTGTCGGGTATATATTACTGTAGATATAGACTGTATGGGCTCCTGTCAGGTATATATTATTGTAGATATAGACTGTATGGGCTCCTGTCAGGTATATATTATTGTAGATATAGACAGTACAGGCTCCTGTCAGGTATATATTATTGTAGATATAGACTGTACGGGCTCCTGTCAGGTATATATTATTGTAGATACAGACTGTACGGGCTCCTGTCAGGTATATATTATTGTAGATATAGACTGTACGGGCTCCTGTCAGGTATATATTATTGTAGATACAGACTGTATGGGCTCCTGTCAGGTATATATTATTGTAGATATAGACTGTATGGGCTCCTGTCAGGTATATATTATTGTAGATACAGACTGTATGGGCTCCTGTCAGGTATATATTATTGTAGATATAGACTGTATGGGCTCCTGTCAGGTATATATTATTGTAGATATAGACAGTACAGGCTCCTGTCAGGTATATATTATTGTAGATATAGACTGTACGGGCTCCTGTCAGGTATATATTATTGTAGATACAGACTGTACGGGCTCCTGTCAGGTATATATTATTGTAGATATAGACTGTACGGGCTCCTGTCAGGTATATATTATTGTAGATACAGACTGTACGGGCTCCTGTCAGGTATATATTATTGTAGATATAGACTGTATGGGCTCCTGTCAGGTATATATTATTGTAGATACAGACTGTATGGGCTCCTGTCAGGTATATATTATTGTAGATATAGACTGTATGGGCTCCTGTCAGGTATATATTATTGTAGATATAGACTGTACGGGCTCCTGTCAGGTATATATTACTGTAGATATAGACTGTATGGGCTCCTGTCAGGTATATATTATTGTAGATACAGACTGTATGGGCTCCTGTCAGGTATATATTATTGTAGATATAGACTGTATGGGTTTCTGTCAGGTATATATTATTGTAGATAGACTGTACTGGCTCCTGTCAGGTATATATTATTGTAGATATAGACTGTACGGGCTCCTGTCAGGTATATATTATTGTAGATACAGACTGTACGGACTCCTGTCAGGTATATATTATTGTAGATATAGACTGTACGGACTCCTGTCAGGTATATATTATTGTAGATATAGACTGTACAGGCTCCTGTCAGGTATATATTATTGTAGATACAGACTGTATGGGCTCCTGCCAGGTATATATTATTGTAGATACAGACTGTATGGATCCTGTCAGGTATATATTATTGTAGATATAGACTGTACGGACTCCTGTCAGGTATATATTATTGTAGATACAGACTGTATAGGCTCCTGTCAGGTATATATTATTGTAGATACAGACTGTATGGGCTCCTGTCAGGTATATATTATTGTAGATACAGACTGTATGGATCCTGTCAGGTATATATTATTGTAGATATAGACTGTACGGACTCCTGTCAGGTATATATTATTGTAGATACAGACTGTATAGGCTCCTGTCAGGTATATATTATTGTAGATATAGACTGTATGGGCTTCTGTCAGGTATATATTATTGTAGATAGACTGTACTGGCTCCTGTCAGATATATATTATTGTAGATATAGACTGTACGGGCTCCTGTCAGGTATATATTAATGTAGATAGAGACTGTACGGGCTCCTGTCAGGTATATATTATTGTAGATACAGACTGTACGGACTCCTGTCAGGTATATATTATTGTAGATATAGACTGTACGGACTCCTGTCAGGTATATATTATTGTAGATATAGACTGTACGGGCTCCTGTCAGGTATATATTAATGTAGATATAGACTGTATGGGCTCCTGTCAGGTATATATTATTGTAGATATAGACTGTACGGACTCCTGTCAGGTATATATTATTGTAGATATAGACTGTACGGGCTCCTGTCAGGTATATATTATTGTAGATATAGACTGTACGGGCTCCTGTCAGGTATATATTATTGTAGATATAGACTGTACGGGCTCCTGTCAGGTATATATTAATGTAGATATAGACTGTATGGGCTCCTGTCAGGTATATATTATTGTAGATATAGACTGTACGGACTCCTGTCAGGTATATATTATTGTAGATATAGACTGTACGGGCTCCTGTCAGGTATATATTATTGTAGATATAGACTGTGTGGGCTCCTGTCAGGTATATATTATTGTAGATATAGACTGTATGGGCTCCTGTCAAGTATATATTATTGTAGATACAGACTGTACGGGCTCCTGTCAGGTATATATTATTGTAGATATAGACTGTACGGGCTCCTGTCAGGTATATATTATTGCAGATATAGACTGTATGGGCTCCTGTCAGGTATATATTATTGTAGATATAGACTGTACGGGCTCCTGTCAGGTAAATATTATTGAAGATATAGACTGTACAGGCTCCTGTCAGGTATATATTATTGTAGATATAGACTGTACGGACTCCTGTCAGTTATATATTATTGTAGATATAGACTGTATGGATCCTGTCAGGTATATATTATTGTAGATATAGACTGTATGGGCTCCTGTCAGGTATATATTATTGTAGATATAGACTGTACGGGCTCCTGTCAGGTATATATTATTGTAGATATAGACTGTACGGGCTCCTGTCAGGTATATATTACTGTAGATACAGACAGTACGGGCCCCTGTCAGGTATATATTATTGTAGATATAGACTGTATGGGCTCCTGTCAGGTATATATTATTGTAGATATAGACTGTATGGGCTCCTGTCAGGTATATATTATTGTAGATACAGACTGTATGATCTCCTGTCAGGTATATATTACTGTAGATATAGACTGTATGGGCTCCTGTCAGGTATATATTATTGTAGATACAGACTGTATGAGCTCCTGTCATGTATATATTATTGTAGATATAGACTGTACGGGCTCCTGTCAGGTATATATTACTGTAGATAAAGACTGTATGGGCTCCTTTCAGGTATATATTATTGTAGATATAGACTGTATGGGCTCCTGTCAGGTATATATTATTGTAGATATAGACTGTACGGGCTCCTGTCAGGTATATATTATTGTAGATATAGACTGTACGGGCTCCTGTCAGGTATATATTATTGTAGATACAGACTGTACGGGCTCCTGTCAGGTATATATTACTGTAGATATAGACTGTACGGGCTCCTGTCAGGTATATATTATTGTAGATACAGACTGTATGGGTTCCTGTCAGGTATATATTATTGTAGATATAGACTGTATGGGCTCCTGTCAGGTATATATTATTGTAGATATAGACTGTACGGGCACCTGTCAGGTATATATTACTGTAGATATAGACTGTATGGGCTCCTGTCAGGTTTATATTATTGTAGATACAGACTGTATGGGCTCCTGTCAGGTATATATTATTGTAGATATAGACTGTATGGGCTTCTGTCAGGTATATCTTATTGTAGATAGACTGTATTGGCTCCTGTCAGGTATATATTATTGTAGATATAGACTGTACGGGCTCCTGTCAGGTATATATTAATGTAGATATAGACTGTACGGGCTCCTGTCAGGTATATATTATTGTAGATACAGACTGTACGGACTCCTGTCAGGTATATATTATTGTAGATATAGACTGTACGGACTCCTGTCAGGTATATATTATTGTAGATATAGACTGTACGGGCTCCTGTCAGGTATATATTATTGTAGATACAGACTGTATGGGCTCCTGCCAGGTATATATTATTGTAGATACAGACTGTATGGGCTCCTGTCAGGTATATATTATTGTAGATACAGACTGTATGGATCCTGTCAGGTATATATTATTGTAGATATAGACTGTACGGACTCCTGTCAGGAATATATTATTGTAGATACAGACTGTATGGGCTCCTGTCAGGTATATATTATTGTAGATATAGACTGTATGGGCTTCTGTCAGGTATATATTATTGTAGATAGACTGTACTGGCTCCTGTCAGGTATATATTATTGTAGATATAGACTGTACGGGCTCCTGTCAGGTATATATTAATGTAGATATAGACTGCACGGGCTCCTGTCAGGTATATATTATTGTAGATACAGACTGTACGGACTCCTGTCAGGTATATATTATTGTAGATATAGACTGTACAGACTCCTGTCAGGTATATATTATTGTAGATATAGACTGTACGGGCTCCTGTCAGGTATATATTAATGTAGATATAGACTGTATGGGCTCCTGTCAGGTATATATTATTGTAGATATAGACTGTACGGACTCCTGTCAGGTATATATTATTGTAGATATAGACTGTACGGGCTCCTGTCAGGTATATATTATTGTAGATATAGACTGTACGGGCTCCTGTCAGGTATATATTATTGTAGATATAGACTGTGTGGGCTCCTGTCAGGTATATATTATTGAAGATATAGACTGTATGGGCTCCTGTCAAGTATATATTATTGTAGATACAGACTGTACGGGCTCCTGTCAGGTATATATTATTGTAGATATAGACTGTATGGGCTCCTGTCAGGTGTATATTATTGTAGATACAGACTGTACGGGCTCCTGTCAGGTATATATTATTGTAGATATAGACTGTACGGGCTCCTGTCAGGTATATATTATTGTAGATATAGACTGTATGGGCTCCTGTCAGGTATATATTATTGTAGATATAGACTGTACGGGCTCCTGTCAGGTATATATTATTGAAGATATAGACTGTATTGGCTCCTGTCAGGTATATATTATTGTAGATATAGACTGTACGGACTCCTGTCAGGTATATATTATTGTAGATATAGACTGTATGGATCCTGTCAGGTATATATTATTGTAGATATAGACTGTATGGGCTCCTGTCAGGTATATATTATTGTAGATATAGACTGTACGGGCTCCTGTCAGGTATATATTACTGTAGATACAGACAGTACGGGCCCCTGTCAGGTATATATTATTGTAGATATAGACTGTATGGGCTCATGTCAGGTATATATTATTGTAGATATTGACTGTATGGGCTCCTGTCAGGTATATATTATTGTAGATATGGACTGTACGGGCTCCTGTCAGGTATATATTATTGTAGATATAGACTGTACGGGTTCCTGTCAGGAATATATTATTGTAGATACAGACTGTATGGGCTCCTGTCAGGTATATATTATTGTAGATACAGACTGTATGAGCTCCTGTCAGGTATATATTACTGTAGATATAGACTGTACGGGCTCCTGTCAGGTATATATTATTGTAGATATAGACTGTACGGACTCCTGTCAGGTACATATTGTTGAAGATATAGACTGTACGGGCTCCTGTCAGGTATATATTATTGTAGATATAGACTGTATGGGCTCCTGTCAGGTATATATTATTGTAGATATAGACTGTATGGGCTCCTGTCAGGAATATATTATTGTAGATATAGACTGTAAGGGCTCCTGTCAGGTATATATTATTGTAGATATAGACTGTACGGGCTCCTGTCAGGTATATATTATTGTAGATATATACTGTACGGGCTCCTGTCAAGTATATATTATTGTAGATACAGACTGTACGGGCTCCTGTCAGGTATATATTATTGTAGATATAAACTGTATGGGCTCCTGTCAGGTATATATTATTGTAGATATAGACTGTACAGTCTCCTGTCAGGTATATATTATTGTAGATATAGACTGTACGTGCTCCTGTCAGGTATATATTATTGTAGATATAGACTGTATGGGCTCCTGTCAGGTATATATTATTGTAGATATAGACTGTACAGGCTCCTGTCAGGTATATATTATTGTAGATACAGACTGTACGGGCTCCTGTCATTTATATATTATTGTAGATACAGACTGTAAAGGCTCCTGTCAGGTATATATTATTGTAGATACAGACTGTATAGGCTCCTGTCAGGTATACATTATTGTAGATACAGACTGTATGGGCTCCTGTCAGGTATATATTATTGTAGATATAGACTGTATGAATCCTGTCAGATATATATTATTGTAGATATAGACTGTATGGGCTCCCTTCAGGTGTATATTATTGTAGATATAGACTGTACGGGCTCCTGTCAGGTATATATTATTGTAGATACAGACTGTATGGGCTCCTGTCAGGTATATATTATTGTAGATACAGACTGTATGAGCTCCTGTCATGTATATATTATTGTAGATATAGACTGTACGGGCTCCTGTCAGGTATATATTATTGTAGATATAGACTGTACGGGCTCCTGTCAGGTATATATTAATGTAGATATAGACTGTATGGGCTCCTGTCAGGTATATATTATTGTAGATATAGACTGTACGGACTCCTGTCAGGTATATATTATTGTAGATATAGACTGTACGGGCTCCTGTCAGGTATATATTATTGTAGATATAGTCTGTGTGGGCTCCTGTCAGGTATATATTATTGTAGATATAGACTGTATGGGCTCCTGTCAAGTATATATTATTGTAGATACAGACTGTACGGGCTCCTGTCAGGTATATATTATTGTAGATATAGACTGTATGGGCTCCTGTCAGGTGTATATTATTGTAGATACAGACTGTACGGGCTCCTGTCAGGTATATATTATTGTAGATATAGACTGTACGGGCTCCTGTCAGGTATATATTATTGTAGATATAGACTGTATGGGCTCCTGTCAGGTATATATTATTGTAGATATAGACTGTACGGGCTGTTGTCAGGTATATATTATTGAAGATATAGACTGTATTGGCTCCTGTCAGGTATATATTATTGTAGATATAGACTGTACGGACTCCTGTCAGGTATATATTATTGTAGATATAGACTGTATGGATCCTGTCAGGTATATATTATTGTAGATATAGACTGTATGGGCTCCTGTCAGGTATATATTATTGTAGATATAGACTGTACGGGCTCCTGTCAGGTATATATTACTGTAGATACAGACAGTACGGGCCCCTGTCAGGTATATATTATTGTAGATATAGACTGTATGGGCTCCTGTCAGGTATATATTATTGTAGATATAGACTGTATGGGCCCCTGTCAGGTATATATTACTGTATATACAGACTGTACGGGCTCCTGTCAGGTATATATTATTGTAGATACAGACTGTACGGGCTCCTGTCAGGTATATATTATTGTAGATATAGACTGTACGGGCTCCTGTCAGGTATATATTATTGAAGATATAGACTGTACAGGCTCCTGTCAGGTATATATTATTGTAGATATAGACTGTACGGACTCCTGTCAGGTATATATTATTGTAGATATAGACTGTATGGATCCTGTCAGGTATATATTATTGTAGATATAGACTGTATGGGCTCCTGTCAGGTATATATTATTGTAGATATAGACTGTACGGGCTCCTGTCAGGTATATATTACTGTAGATACAGACAGTACGGGCCCCTGTCAGGTATATATTATTGTAGATATAGACTGTATGGGCTCCTGTCAGGTATATATTATTGTAGATATAGACTGTATGAGCTCCTGTCAGGTATATATTACTGTAGATATAGACTGTATGGGCTCCTGTCAGGTATATATTATTGTAGATACAGACTGTATGAGCTCCTGTCATGTATATATTATTGTAGATATAGACTGTACGGGCTCCTGTCAGGTATATATTACTGTAGATAAAGACTGTATGGGCTCCTTTCAGGTATATATTATTGTAGATATAGACTGTATGGGCTCCTGTCAGGTATATATTATTGTAGATATAGACTGTACGGGCTCCTGTCAGGTATATATTATTGTAGATATAGACTGTACGGGCTCCTGTCAGGTATATATTATTGTAGATACAGACTGTATGAGCTCCTGTCATGTATATATTATTGTAGATACAGACTGTATGGGCTCCTGTCAGGTATATATTACTGTAGATAAAGACTGTATGGGCTCCTTTCAGGTATATATTATTGTAGATATAGACTGTATGGGCTCCTGTCAGGTATATATTATTGTAGATATAGACTGTACGGGCTCCTGTCAGGTATATATTATTGTAGATATAGACTGTACGGGCTCCTGTCAGGTATATATTACTGTAGATATAGACTGTATGGGCTCCTGTCAGGTATATATTATTGTAGATACAGACTGTATGGGCTCCTGTCAGGTATATATTATTGTAGATATAGACTGTATGGGCTTCTGTCAGGTATATATTATTGTAGTTAGACTGTACTGGCTCCTGTCAGGTATATATTATTGTAGATATAGACTGTACGGGCTCCTGTCAGGTATATATTATTGTAGATACAGACTGTATGGGCTCCTGTCAGGTATATATTATTGTAGATACAGACTGTATGGATCCTGTCAGGTATATATTATTGTAGATATAGACTGTACAGACTCCTGTCAGGTATATATTATTGTAGATACAGACTGTACGGCCTCCTGTCAGGTATATATTATTGTAGATATAGACTGTATGGTCTCCTGTCAGGTATATATTATTGTAGATATAGACTGTATGGGCTTCTGTCAGGTATATATTATTGTAGATAGACTGTACTGGCTCCTGTCAGGTATATATTATTGTAGATATAGACTGTACGGGCTCCTGTCAGGTATATATTAATGTAGATATAGACTGCACGGGCTCCTGTCAGGTATATATTATTGTAGATACAGACTGTACGGACTCCTGTCAGGTATATATTATTGTAGATATAGACTGTACAGACTCCTGTCAGGTATATATTATTGTAGATATAGACTGTACGGGCTCCTGTCAGGTATATATTAATGTAGATATAGACTGTATGGGCTCCTGTCAGGTATATATTATTGTAGATATAGACTGTACGGACTCCTGTCAGGTATATATTATTGTAGATATAGACTGTACGGGCTCCTGTCAGGTATATATTATTGTAGATATAGACTGTACGGGCTCCTGTCAGGTATATATTATTGTAGATATAGACTGTACGGGCTCCTGTCAGGTATATATTATTGTAGATATAGACTGTGTGGGCTCCTGTCAGGTATATATTATTGTAGATATAGACTGTATGGGATCCTGTCAAGTATATATTATTGTAGATACAGACTGTACGGGCTCCTGTCAGGTATATATTATTGTAGATATAGACTGTATGGGCTCCTGTCAGGTATATATTATATACAGACTATGGGCTCCTGTCAGGTATATATTATTGTAGATATAGACTGTACGAGCTCCTGTCAGATATATTATTGTAGATATAGACTGTACGGGCTGCTGTCAGGTATATATTATTGTAGATATAGACTGTACGGGCTCCTGTCAGGTATATATTATTGTAGATACAGACTGTACGGGCTCCTGTCAGGTATATATTATTGTAGATATAGACTGTATGGGCTCCTGTAAGGTATATATTATTGTAGATATCGACTGCATGGGCTTCTGTCAGGTATATATTATTGTAGATACTGAATGTATGGGCTCCTGTCAGGTATATATTATTGTAGATACAGACTGTACGGGCTCCTGTCAGTTATATATTATTGTAGATACAGACTGTATGGATCCTGTCAGGTATATATTATTGTAGATATAGAATCATAGAATCATAGAATCATAGAATCGTAGAGTTGGAAGGGACCTCCTGGGCCATCTGGTCCAACCCCCTGCTCAAAGCAGAATTCGCTAAATCATCCCAGTCAGATGTCTGTCCAGCCTCTGTTTGAAGACTTCCATTGAAGGAGAACTCACCACTTCTCGTGGCAGCCTGTTCCACTCATTGATCACTCTAACTGTCAAAAAGTTTTTTCTAATATCTAATCTGTGTCTCCTCCCATTCAGTTTCATCCCATTGCTTCTAGTCTTTCCTTGTGCAAATGAGAATAAAGTTGATCCTTCTACAATGTGACAGCCCTTTAGATATTTGTAGACAGCTATTAAGTCTCCTCTCAGTCTTCTCTTTTGCAAACTAAACATTCCCAAATCCTGCAACCTTTCCTCATAAGACAGGGTTTACAGACCGGTCACCATTCTGGTCGCTCTTTTCTGAACTTGCTCCAGTTTGTTGATGTCTTTTTTAAAATGTGGTGCCCAAAACTGGACACAATATTCCAGATGAGGTCTGACCAAAGAGGAGTAGAGGGAAATAATGACTTCACGTGATCTAGACTGTATGCTTCTGTTAATACATCCTAGAATTGCATTTGCCTTTTTTGCTGCTGCATCACACTGTTGACTCATATTCAGTCTGTGATCTATTAGTATACCCAAGTCTTTTTCACATGTGCTGTCACTTAGCCCTATTCCTCCCATTCTATATATGCTTTTTTCATTTTTATTGCCCAGATGTAGTACTTTGCATTTTTCCCTGTTAAAAACCATTCTGTTTGTTGCTGCCCACTTCTCCAGTTTATTTATATCTTTTTGAATCCTCTCTCTCTCTTCTCTAGTATTAGCTATCCCTCCTAGCTTTGTGTCATCAGCAAATTTAATCAGTTTACCCTCAATTCCTTCATCTAAATCGTTGATAAAGATGTTGAACAATACAGGGCCCAGGACAGAGCCCTGTGGTACCCCACTTGAGACATTCTTCCAACTGGATGTGCAGCCATTTACGACCACTCTTTTGGGTCCGATCACTAAGCCAGTTATGAATCCACCTAACAGTTGCCTTGTCCATTCCATACTTAGTCATTTTTTCAATAAGCATTGTATGAGAGACTTTGTCAAATGCTTTGCTGAAGTCAAGATATACTATATCTACAGCATTTCCTTGATCCACCCAATCAGTGATACCGTCATAGAAGGAAATTAAGTTAGTCTGACATGACTTATTAGTTACAAACCCATGCTGACTCTGTTTAATCACTTCATTCTTATCCAGGTATTGACATACATGTTGTTTAATAATTTGTTCAAAGATCTTTCCTGGTATAGAAGTCAGACTCACCGGCCTATAGTTGCCTGGGTCCACCTTCTTCCCCTTTTTGAAGATAGGAACAACATTTGCTCTTCTCCAGTCTTCTGGCACTTCTCCTGTTCTCCAAGAATTTTCAAAGATTATGGAGAGGGGTTCAAAAATTTCTTCTGCTATCTCCTTCAGTACTCTGGGGTGTAATTCATCTGGACCTGGAGACTTGAATTCATTTAGGTTAGCTAAGTGTTTCCTCACAATCTTTCTGTTTATAGATATCCTGGATTCTTCTATTCCCTTAATAGGACAGTGAATAACAGTTGATGTTACATTTCCTTTCTGAGAGAAAACAGATGCAAAATAGGAATTTAAAAGTTCAGCCTTCTCAACATCCTGTCTTACCATTTCATCATTTTCATCCTGTAAAAATCCTATAGCATCTTTGACTTTTCTTTTACTTTTGACATATCCCCAAAATCCTTTATTATTGCTTTTGACATCTCTTGCAAGCCTCAATTCATTTTCAGCTTTAGATAATCTGATTTGTGCCCTGCAGGTTCTGCAGACAGCATTATATTCTTCTTTAGATATGCCTCCCTCTTTCCAGTTTATAAACATTTTTTTCTTCCTTTTTAGCATGTGCTTAAGTTCTGTGTTCATCCATCCTGGTTTCCTTAAATGCTTCCTATTCTTCCCTCTTTTCGGAATTGTTAACAACTGTGCTTTGAGAATTTCATTTTTCAAGATTTCCCATCCCTCCTGGACATTTTTGTCTTTTAGGATATCCAGCCATTGGATCCCTCCAATTCTCTTTCTGAATCCCTTAAAATCTGCCTTTCTGAAATCTAACCTTGACGTCTGAGTCTTCACAGGTCTTCCGCCTCTAGTTATCCAAAATTCTAAAATAGCATGGTCGCTACCTCCTAGGGTCCCAGCCACTTTTACCTCCTCAACCATTTCCTCCCTGTTTATAAGGATTAGATCCAAGGTAGCAGTTCCCCTTGTTTTCTCCCCTACCTTTTGGAAGATAAAGTTGTCAGCAAGAGAGGATAAGAATTTCCTTGACCTGTTAGTTTTGCCTGAGAGAGATTCCCAACAAATGTCTGGATAGTTGAAATCTCCCATGACAACTATGTCATATTTTTTGGAGAACTTGGCCATTTGATGCATAAAGAGTTCATCCATATCTTCAGCTTGCACAGGCGGCCTGTAGTAAATGCCTACGATGGTGTCCTTTCCATTGTTCTGTCCTTGTATTCTTACCCAAACAGTTTCCACAGAACTCCCAGTCTCTGAAGATTCAATCTCTGTGCAGACATACGCGTTTCTAACATACAATGCGACACCTCCTCCTCGTTTATCAAGTCTGTTTCTTGCAAATAAGTTGTATCCTTCTAGTCTTGTATTCCAATCATGTGTATTGTCCCACCAAGTTTCAGTGATTCCAATGACATCATATTTCTTTTCCTGTGTTAGTAGTTCCAATTCTCCTTGTTTGTTGCCCATGCTTTGTGCATTAGTATAGAAACATTTTAGTTTGTGATTGGTTTCTCTTTCTCCAATATTTTTATTAATTAGATTCTTTCGTCTTTGTTCTTCCTGTTCTTCCTTTCCACTTCTAATAGCAGAGTTCTCAATAGCATTTGTCAGGTGTATGGCTTTTTCTGGTCTTTTGCTTCCCTTCCCATGTTGTTCTAGTTTAAAGCTCTCCTTACAAGTGTAGCAAGGCGACTTCCAAATACATACTTTCCAGTCTTCGTAAGGTGCACCCCATCTCTAGCAAGTAGTCCATCGTATAAGTAGTTCACTCCGTGATCCAGAAATCCAAATCGTTGCTGACGGCACCATCGACGTAGCCAGTTGTTCACCTGCAGAATCTTATTCCACCTCCTTGTTCCATGGCCATCCACTGGGAGGATGGAAGAGAAGACCACCTGCGCTCCCAGTTCTTTCACTTTCTTGCCTAAGTCTTCAAAGTCTCTGCAGATGGTTTCCAGGTCGTTTCTTGCGGTGTCATTTGTCCCCACATGTAGTAGCAGGAATGGGTAGTCATCTGTAGGTCTGAAGAGTCCTGATATCCTGTCAGACACATCTTTAATTTTTGCACCTGGAAGACAGCACATTTCTCTTGAAGTTATATCCGGTCTGCAGATAGCGGCCTCTGTTCCTCTCAACAGGGAATCCCCCATGACCACCACTCTCCGTTTCTTCTTCACAACATTTTTCTTCTTTCTCCATCCGGGAGGACTCTGAAGGCGTACATGGTTGTTGTTTGTTGGCAAAGTCTTATCCTGATGTATTTCTTCATCGTTTTCCTGCGTGAGAGCCTGGTACTGGTTTCTGAGCAGTATGGGTGCTGACTGCCTCCTGATCCTCCTGCTTCTCTGGGTCACATGTCTCCATTCCTCTGTTTCTTCAGGTGCACTTCGAATTTCTTCTCTTTCTGTAACATGAAGAGATAATTCTGCTCTGTCTAAGAACTCTTCACCGTCCTTAATGATCTTCAATGTAGCTAACCTCTCTTCGAGATTTTGCAACTTTTCCTCCAACAGGGACACAAGCTTGCATTTGTGGCAGGTGAAGTTTGGCTTTTCCACTGGTAAATCTGTGAACATGTAGCAAGAAATGCAGCTCACCAAATGGCTCCTGGCCTCTTCCATCTTGAGATTTCTTAGAAACGATGAAAGATGAGCCAAAATTCTGTATAGACTGTATGGATCCTGTCAGGTATATATTATTGTAGATATAGACTGTACGGACTCCTGTCAGGTATATATTATTGTAGATATAGACTGTACGGGCTCCTGTCAGGTATATATTATTGTAGATATAGACTGTACGCGCTCCTGTCAGGTATATATTATTGTAGATATAGACTGTATGCGCTCCTGTCAGGTATATATTATTGTAGATATAGACTGTATGGGCTTCTGTCAGGTATATATTATTGTAGATAGACTGTACTGGCTCCTGTCAGGTATATATTATTGTAGATA
This sequence comes from Dendrobates tinctorius, assembly GCF_039654945.1. Taxonomy (NCBI): domain Eukaryota; kingdom Metazoa; phylum Chordata; class Amphibia; order Anura; family Dendrobatidae; genus Dendrobates; species Dendrobates tinctorius. The sequence goes on along the minus strand of NW_027362146.1, from coordinate 1,320,446 downwards.
TAGACCGTACGGGCTCCTGTCAGGTATATATTAATGTAGATATAGACTGTACGGGCTCCTGTCAGGTATATATTATTGTAGATACAGACTGTATGGGCTCCTGTCAGGTATATATTATTGTAGATATAGACTGTACGGGCTCCTGTCAGGTATATATTATTGTAGATATAGACTGTATGGATCCTGTCAGGTATATATTATTGTAGATATAGACTGTACGGACTCCTGTCAGGTATATATTATTGTAGATATAGACTGTACGGGCTCCTGTCAGGTATATATTATTGTAGATACAGACAGTACGGGCTCCTGTCAGGTATATATTATTGTAGATACAGACTGTACGGGCTCCTGTCAGGTATATATTATTGTAGATATAGACTGTACGGGCTCCTGTCAGGTATATATTATTGTAGATACAGACTGTATGGGCTCCTGTCAGGTATATATTATTATAGATACAGACTGTATGAGCTCCTGTCAGGTATATATTATTGTAGATATAGACTGTATGGGCTCCTGTCAGGTATATATTATTGTAGATATAGACTGTACTGGCTCCTGTCAGGTATATATTATTGTAGATATAGACCGTAGGGCTCCTGTCAGGTATATATTATTGTAGATATAGACTGTATGGGCTCCTGTCAGGTATATATTATTGTAGATATAGACTGTACGGGCTCCTGTCAGGTATATATTGCTGTAGATACAGACAGTACGGGCTCCTGTCAGGTATATATTATTGTAGATATAGACTGTACGAGCTCCTGTCAGGTATATATTATTGTAGATATACACTGTATGGGCTCCTGTCAGGTATATATTATTGTAGATATGGACTGTACGGGCTCCTGTCAGGTATATATTATTGTAGATATAGTCTGTACGGGTTCCTGTCAGGTATATATTATTGTAGATACAGACTGTATGGGCTCCTGTCAGGTATATATTATTGTATATACAGACTGTATGAGCTCCTGTCAGGTATATATTATTGTAGATATAGACTGTACGGGCTCCTGTCAGGTATATATTATTGTAGATATAGACTGTACGGACTCCTGTCAGGCATATATTATTGTAGATATAGACTGTATGGGCTCCTGTCAGGTATATATTACTGTAGATATAGACTGTATGGGCTCCTGTCAGGTATATATTATTGTAGATATAGACTGTATGAGCTCCTGTCAGGTATATATTATTGTAGATACAGACTGTACGGGCTCCTGTCAGGTATATATTATTGTAGATATAGACTGTACGGGCTCCTGTCAGGTATATATTATTGTAGATACAGACTGTATGGGCTCCTGTCAGGTATATATTATTGTAGATACAGACTGTACGGGCTCCTGTCAGGTACATATTGTTGAAGATATAGACTGTACGGGCTCCTGTCAGGTATATATTATTGTAGATACAGACTGTGCGGGCTCCTGTCAGGTATATATTATTGTAGATACAGACTGTACGGGCTCCTGTCAGGTATATATTATTGTAGATATAGACTGTACGGGCTCCTGTCAGGTATATATTATTGTAGATATAGACTGTACGGGCTCCTGTCACGTATATATTATTGTAGATACAGACTGTACGGGCTCCTGTCAGGTATATATTATTGTAGATATAGACTGTCCGGGCTCCTGTCAGGTATATATTATTGTAGATATAGACTGTATGGGCTCCTGTCAGGTATATATTATTGTAGATATATACTGTATGGGCTCCTGTCAGGTATATATTATTGTAGATATAGACTGTTCGGGCTCCTGTCAGGTATATATTATTGTAGATACAGACTGTACGGGCTCCTGTCAGGTATATATTATTGTAGATACAGACTGTACGGGCTCCTGTCAGGTATATATTATTGTAGATATAGACTGTCCGGGCTCCTGTCAGGTATATAATATTGTAGATACAGACTGTACGGGCTCCTGTCAGGTATATATTATTGTAGATACAGACTGTACGGGCTCCTGTCAGGTATATATTATTGTAGATACAGACTGTATGGGCTCCTGTCAGGTATATATTATTGTAGATATAGACTGTATGGGCTCCTGTCAGGTATATATTATTGTAGATATAGACTGTACGGGCTCCTGTCAGGTATATATTACTGTAGATATAGACTGTATGGGCTCCTGTCAGGTATATATTATTGTAGATATAGACTGTACGGGCTCCTGTCAGGTATACATTACTGTGATGTACAATATCTGCAAGATATGTTTTCTGTTGCAATGTGCTAACAAATCCTCCATCCTAGGACATTGTAAACTGTCAGTAGTAGGAATTCCTTCCCCCCAGGTTTTACCAACCCTGCCACTTCCTCTGGAAGAGCAGGAATGTTAATTAGCTAGACCATCTTCCTCACACCATTTGGCTTCTCTCAGCTGAAAGAGAAAAAGTGCGGGAACTAAACTTCTTTGTTTGAAACGAATAAAACTATGAGAGACTATACCATAAGAACCAAATACCCTAGAGATATGAAAATCATATTTTTGTAACCTGAGCGGTCCCAGCTTCGAGACGCGTATGTTTCGAAGTTCTACCCTGTCCAGAACCTGAGATATGATTTGCGCCCAAATGGACGGTCATATCGCATAGATGTTTGATGTTTTCTTGATAGGCTCATTACGCTGGGTAACATGATACCACTGATGAGTCCATACCAGCTTCTCCCATAAAGTTATAGCTAATCTAAGTTTTGTAGCCAAAACATAACTCGGATGAGAGAGGAGGGATCAACCCAGAATGCATCTCTCCATGATGTCACAAAGCAAAGCCTATAAGGCCTTCCCTGGGCAAACCAGCACAGAACAGCTGCAGAGTCCGTGCTGACAAGAACTCAGATGAGCGGAGAAGTGCAGCTCCGCCTCCACCCACCTTAGCCGCATGGTCTGCCTAAGGAACAATATGGAACTGTGAGTGTAATCTCTTTGTTTTCTCCACTTTTATTTTATACCTGTACTGTACATATTTTATGTCTCAATTTTATAGCAACTTTTGTCTGTAATCACTGTCCTCTTTCGGAAAATAAATGAAATAATTATTTAGATCTGTCTCTATGCTCTAAGACTCGAACTATACGCCTTTGATAGATAATCGCTACTAATTCAAGGGGTTTGCCACGGACCCTCTTAATTTAACACTGTGAATTAAGTAACCGTGACTGGTGGCAGCGCGTTGTGTACGGCTATTACGGCTTGCTGGCAGTCTAGAAGGGTCTTATATTGCTGAGTAAGGGGCTTCAGCCACAGCATTGATAATTCCCTTACTGCAGAAGCCTAATTGCCGGTTCACAACAGGCAGCCTGTCCGGCGACTAATTATCCTAGGTGCAGTTCCCTGACTGACCTGAGGGTAAGGGGGGGCGCCGGAGAGCTGCGAGTTCCAAAGTGGAACTGAGAAAGTGGGATATACAGTGGGGCAAAAAAGTATTTAGTCAGTCAGCAATAGTGCAAGTTCCACCACTTAAAAAGATGAGAGGCGTCTGTAATTTACATCATAGGTAGACCTCAACTATGGGAGACAAACTGAGAAAAAAAAATCCAGAAAATCACATTGTCTGTTTTTTTTTCATTTTATTTGCATATTATGGTGGAAAATAAGTATTTGGTCAGAAACAAGCAATCAAGATTTCTGGCTCTCACAGACCTGTAACTTCTTCTTTAAGAGTCTCCTCTTTCCTCCACTCATTACCTGTAGTAATGGCACCTGTTTAAACTTGTTATCAGTATAAAAAGACACCTGTGCACACCCTCAAACAGTCTGACTCCAAACTCCACTATGGTGAAGACCAAAGAGCTGTCAAAGGACACCAGAAACAAAATTGTAGCCCTGCACTAGGCTGGGAAGACTGAATCTGCAATAGCCAACCAGCTTGGAGTGAAGAAATCAACTGTGGGAGCAATAATTAGAAAATGGAAGACATACAAGACCACTGATAATCTCCCTCGATCTGGTGCTCCACGCAAAATCCCACCCCGTTGGGTCAGAATGATCACAAGAACGGTGAGCAAAAATCCCAGAACCACGCGGGGGGACCTAGTGAATGAACTGCAGAGAGCTGGGACCAATGTAACAAGGCCTACCATAAGAAACACACTACGCCACCATGGACTCAGATCCTGCAGTGCCAGACGTGTCCCACTGCTTAAGCCTGTACATGTCCGGGCCCGTCTGAAGTTTGCTAGAGAGCATTTGGATGATCCAGAGGAGTTTTGGGAGAATGTCCTATGGTCTGATGAAACCAAACTGGAACTGTTTGGTAGAAACACAACTTGTCGTGTTTGGAGGAAAAAGAATACTGAGTTGCATCCATCAAACACCATACCTACTGTAAAGCATGGTGGTGGAAACATCATGCTTTGGGGCTGTTTCTCTGCAAAGGGGCCAGGACGACTGATCCGGGTACATGAAAGAATGAATGGGGCCATGTATCGTGAGATTTTGAGTGCAAACCTCCTTCCATCAGCAAGGGCATTGAAGATGAAACGTGGCTGGGTCTTTCAACATGACAATGATCCAAAGCACACCGCCAGGGCAACGAAGGAGTGGATTCGTAAGAAGCATTTCAAGGTCCTTGAGTGGCCTAGCCAGTCTCCAGATCTCAACCCTATAGAAAACCTTTGGAGGGAGTTGAAAGTCCGTGTTGCCAAGCGAAAAGCCAAAAACATCACTGCTCTAGAGGAGATCTGCATGGAGGAATGGGCCAACATACCAACAACAGTGTGTGGCAACCTTGTGAAGACTTACAGAAAACATTTGACCTCTGTCATTGCCAACAAAGGATATATCACAAAGTATTGAGATGAAATTTTGTTTCTGACCAAATACTTATTTTCCACCATAATATGCAAATAAAATGAAAAAAAAACAGACAATGTGATTTTCTGGATTTTTTTTTCTCAGTTTGTCTCCCATAGTTGAGGTCTACCTATGATGTAAATTACAGACGCCTCTCATCTTTTTAAGTGGTGGAACTTGCACTATTGCTGACTGACTAAATACTTTTTTGCCCCACTGTACATAAATCCCCGCAGTGCTTGGAAGATTGATAGCAGTGGTGGGGCATCCAAATTAAACTCCCCCTGCGGCAAATTGTAGAGCGAGATTAGCTTGCTGGTTATTTTCGGTCACATGGTGCCAGTGTTGGGATAACTAAGATAAGCCCCACTGCGCCTGTGATAGCCGTGTGCCGGCATTGTGTCACGCCCCTCCGTCCGCTGATACACCCGTGTCAGTGGTGGGACTGTGACATAGTGGTGACACAGGGTCCGCTGTCCGTCACGTTTTGGTGGCAGCGGGACCCCCGTTAGTGTCGCCCGTAAGTAGACGAACGGCGGTGGGCTGTTCGTCACATATTATTGGCAGAGCGGTGGGATAATCCTAGAGCATTAGTGATTTGGTTTGAACAATCATTCCTCTCACTAAAAACCTGCACGGTTCCTGCGGGAATCCTGCATCATAGGTTTTGGAGAACAGACTCAGTGGTTACTAGTCCTGAGACATTAGTGTGTACTTGCAAGTATCCCCCTCCCGTTTCTTCGTTTTTCTTTTTCTATCTTTTATTTGGCAACCATGGCGGCAAAAGGAGAACCTTGGTACAACCGGCAGACAAAGGAAGTTCTTGCTGGGTTATGCACGTACCAAGGCCTTGACGCCACGAACAAAAACAGAGCTCAAATGATCGCGGCTCTAGTGCAGCTGGACAACGACCAGAATCCAGCGAGCGCAGAAGTTGGCCCAAGTGGCAATGGGGCTGCAGCAGAGGCTCCACTCCTGAGCGCTGGCCCCACATTCAACCAGGACGGGGTGGACCCCTATCTGCAAATGGCCTTGGACGCACTCCCCGCCGAAGACAGTGATGGGCGGGTGAGGCTGATCCAGCAATATCGGCAGGAGGCCCAAGCCGAGCGTCAAGCCCAGGCTGAGAGAGCTGAGCGCCGAGCGGAGGCTGAGAGAGCAGAGCAGCGAGCCGAGAGGGAGGCGCAGAGGGCCCATGAACTGGAGGTACTCCAGCGGGGTGGGAATGCCCCCACAGCCCGAAGCAGTGAGCCCAGCAGCGTCCAGACTCCTAAACCCCGGCCAGAGCATTTTCCCGTGATGGAAAAGGATGGGGACTTGGACACATTTCTGCGAGCCTTTGAGAAAGCCTGCAGACAGTACCAGCTGCCTAGAGACCAATGGGCAAGGTACTTGACCCCAGGGCTAAAAGGCAAAGCCCTGGAGGCATTTGCTTCTCTTCCGCCAGAAGCCGATGACGACTATGACGCCATAAAGCAGGCGCTGATCGCCAAATACCGGCTGACACCTGAGGTATACCGAAAGAAGTTCCGACACCTCCAACGTGGCCCACATGATAGCTACAGTGATGTGGTGCAAGGACTCAGGACCCACTTTGACCAGTGGATCCATGGACTGTCCGTTGAAACCTTTGAGCAGCTACGGGACCTGATGATCAAAGACCAGTTCCTGCATCTCTGCCCAGCTGAGGTCCGACAGTTCATCCTGGACCGCGAACCAACGAACGCGGACAAAGCGGCGCAGATCGCCGACAACCACGAGGCCAACCGGAAGCCCGAGACGCGGAGGCCAGTCGCCACCAGCTGGAAAGGGGGTAAGCCAGCAACCAACCCCAATGCCCCAGCTAGCCGTCCCTCCGGAGGCCCTGTCCCTGTTGCCAACAGCAGGCCGGCTACTGACAGTCGCCTGTGTCACCACTGCCAGCGGCCTGGTCACTTCTTTTACACCTGTCCGAATAGGCCGAAGAACCCCCCAGCCAAGGCCCCCGGGCCCAACGCCTCTGTTCTTTTGGTGGGAGGTGTGGTTGGGAGGGCTGACGACAACGTTCAACCTGTTCAGGTGGGGGCCCGTCTTGCTACAGGCCTCAAGGACACCGGGGCTGAACGAACCCTCATCCGTCCTGGACTGGCGGCCCCTGAAGAGTTTGTTGAGGGGAAAACCCTGACTGTCACCGGGATTGGAGGAACCCGTTGTCCCTTGCCAGTGGCACGAGTTTTTCTTGACTGGGGTGCCGGGAGCGGGTTGAGGGAGGTGGGAGTGTCTGAAAACCTGCCCACTGATGTTTTATTGGGGACTGACTTGGGGCGGATGGTTGCGTACTACGTCCCTGACACCCTTCCCCAAACTGATAATAAGGGTAACGTTAACCCTGATGATGATGATGATGAGGAGAAACTGAATGTGTTACCTGCTAATGCCTTGATGAGTAATGATGCAACTAACAACCATTCTTTCCCAAGGTATGATGCTGATGCTGATGTGAATGTACCAAAGCAAACTGATAACCATTCTTTTCCTAGGAATGATGATGTTGATGTATCTGTGCCGACTGAACCCGTTAACCCTTTCTTTGAAGCGGTAGATGTGTCCACAGGTACCGAAGTGCTCAGCCCCGTCACTCTGCGGAGTGAGACGGCTGAGGAACCCCTGGCAGGAGTAAGCAACGGTGCTCAAGGAAATGGGGAGGTGCATGGGGACCATGAGGAAGGTAATGCCATGCAGCTGACCAGTGCCACCGAGGAAGGTAACTGGCCCATAAGTAGCACTGCTCCTGAAGTGTTGGGGGTGGATGGGGAGGTAGAGCCCAGGGCAGCACCAGCTGGTGGGTCTGAAGAAATCCCCAGGGAGACAGCATACATAGCAGCTGTCACACGCAGTCAGAGTGCCCAGATCGCAGGTAACGCACTGTCTTCTGGACCCTCTGCTGCTACAGGAGAGACTGAACCAGAGGTGAACCCAGAGCCGGTTCCAGAGGGTCCCAGTAAAGAGGGGACCCTGACGTCACTTCTGGCAGCCTCCAGCATGGAGTTCCAGGCTGCTCTGCACTCAGATGCCAGCCTGGAGAAATTGAGAGGTCTCGCCGAGACGCCCACCTCCAAGTCTGATAAGGAGAGGGTGTTCTGGGAACGAGGAAGGTTGTACCGGGAGACAGTACCCGGAGATCCTAAAAAGGAGTGGTTGAGGGAAAGACAGCTGGTCGTCCCCTATCAGTTCAGAACTGAGTTGTTGCGGATTGCCCATGAGATTCCACTCGCTGGACACTTGGGGATCAGCAAAACAAAGGCACGGCTGTCTCAACACTTCTATTGGCCCAAGATGGGGACAGATGTAACACACTACTGCCGCTCCTGTGCCACCTGTCAAAAAGTGGGTAAGGCGGGGCCTGCTCTTAAGACTCCCCTTATTCCTTTGCCGGTGATAGAGGAGCCTTTCCAGAGAATCGCGGTGGACATTGTAGGACCGCTGTCCGTCCCCAGCAGCTCCGGAAAGCGATACATTCTCACCGTGGTAGACTACGCTACCCGGTACCCAGAGGCAGTAGCTCTGTCTTCAACCAGGGCAGATAAGGTGGCTGACGCACTGGTGACCATCTTTTCAAGAGTAGGATTTCCCAGGGAGATGCTTACCGATCAAGGGCCCCAATTCATGTCTCGCCTAATGGAGGCTCTCTGTGAGAAAATGCAGGTGACGCAGCTGGTATCGAGTCCGTATCACCCACAGACTAACGGTTTGTGTGAACGTTTCAACGGTACCCTCAAACAGATGCTCCGCATACTGGTTGAGACCCAAGGGCGCGACTGGGAGCGGTACCTCCCACACCTGCTGTTCGCTTACAGAGAAGTTCCGCAGGCCTCGACCGGGTTCTCCCCCTTCGAGCTCCTGTATGGCAGGCGAGTCCGGGGACCCCTTGGGTTGATAAGAGAATCCTGGGAAGATGAGCCAAACCCCACAGAAGTGTCCATCGTGGATTATGTCATGCGCTTCCGTGACAAGATGCAGACCTTGACGCAGTTGGTGCATGACAACATGATGCAGGCTCAGGCTGACCAGAAGCACTGGTATGACCAGAACGCCCGGGAGCGGACCTACCAGGTGGGCCAAAAGGTGTGGGCGTTGGTCCCGGTACCAACGGATAAGCTTCAGGCAGCCTGGGAAGGCCCGTACGTCGTCCACCAACAGCTCAACCCGGTCACCTACGTGGTCACGCTTGACCATGCTCGGGGTAGGCGCAAGGCCTTTCACGTCAACATGCTGAAGGCGCACTACGAACGTGAAGCTTGCGTCCTACCGGTCTGCAATCTGCCAGAGGATGGGGAGGAAGATTCCCTCCTGGACATGCTGGCCCAGGCCAAGGCCAATGGGTCCATTGAGGACATGGAGATAAGTGGTTCGCTCACCGTGTCCCAGCGGTTGCAGTTGATGGCCACCCTGGAACTCTTCCGGCCCGTGTTCACCAACCGTCCTGGGAGGACGGAGTTAGCGGTTCATGAGGTGGACACCGGGAATCATGCCCCATTACGGCGAACACCTTATCGGATCTCTGAAACGGTGCAACAAGTCATGCGCCAAGAGGTCGATGAGATGTTAAGGCTGGGAGTGATTCGACGGTCAAAAGGTGCGTGGGCTTCACCTGTAGTCCTCGTGCCTAAAAAGGATCGAACCACCCGGTTCTGCGTGGACTACAGGGGGCTCAACGCCATCACAACCCCTGATGCCCACCCAATGCCGCGCATCGAGGATCTGCTCGAGCGGTTGACAAACGCCAACTACATATCCATCATGGATTAGAGTCGGGGATACTGGCAGATTCCCCTGAGCCCTGAGGCGCAGGAGAAATCCGCCTTTATCACCCCCTTTGGACTGTACGAGTCCACGGTCATGCCCTTCGGCATGAAGAATGCCCCTGCCACTTTCCAGCGGATGGTCAACCACCTGCTTCGGGGACTGGAGGAGTACGCGGTGGCGTACTTAGACGATATTGCCGTCTTCAGTTCCACCTGGGAGGAACACCTTCAGCACCTCCAGGAGGTGCTCAAGCGTCTTCACCAGGCAGGCCTGACCATCAAGCCGGGGAAGTGCCAGATAGGCATGCGCAAGGTCCACTACCTGGGGCACCGGGTAGGCGGGGGTTCCATGAGTCCGGAGCCAGGAAAAGTGGACGCAATCGTGTCCTGGCCCACCCCCAGGACCAAGAAACAGGTGAAGTCCTTCTTGGGCACTGCAGGGTACTATAGGCGGTTCGTACAGGACTATAGCGCCCTTGCCAAACCCTTGACTGACCTCACCAAGCAGAGGCTACCCCAAACAGTCAACTGGACAGATGACTGTGAGGCGGCTTTCCAAGCTTTGAAAGCAGCCCTGTGCAACTCTCCAGTGTTGAGAGCAGTCGACAGCAGTCGCCCGTTTCTGGTACAGACCGACGCCAGCGAGTTTGGCCTCGGTGCTGTGCTTAGCCAGGTCGACTCGGGGGACCAAGAGCACCCCGTGTTGTACCTGAGCCGGAAACTTTTGCCGAGGGAAGTGGCATACTCGACCATCGAGAAGGAGTGTCTGGCCATGGTGTGGGCACTGCAGCGTTTGCAGCCCTACCTGTATGGGCGCGCCTTCACGGTGGTAACCGACCACAACCCTCTGAGCTGGTTGCACACAGTGTCCGGAACCAATGGAAGATTGCTCCGCTGGAGCCTTGCCCTTTAACAGTACGATTTTACTGTAAAACACAGGAAGGGCAGTGAAAACGGCAATGCCGATGGGTTGTCCCGCCGGGGCGAACCCGCTGAGGTGCGCATGGCCGATTACCGAGAGGTAATGCCTCCTTAGCGCCCTCTTAAGGGGGGAGGTGTGATGTACAATATCTGCAAGATATGTTTTCTGTTGCAATGTGCTAACAAATCCTCCATCCTAGGACATTGTAAACTGTCAGTAGTAGGAATTCCTTCCCCCCAGGTTTTATCAACCCTGCCACTTCCTCTGGAAGAGCAGGAATGTTAATTAGCTAGACCATCTTCCTCACACCATTTGGCTTCTCTCAGCTGAAAGAGAAAAAGTGCGGGAACTAAACTTCTTTGTTTGAAACGAATAAAACTATGAGAGACTATACCATAAGAACCAAATACCCTAGAGATATGAAAATCATATTTTTGTAACCTGAGCGGTCCCAGCTTCGAGACCGCGTATGTTTCGAAGTTCTACCCTGTCCAGAACCTGAGATATGATTTGCGCCCAAATGGACGGTCATATCGCATAGATGTTTGATGTTTTCTTGATAGGCTCATTACGCTGGGTAACATGATACCACTGATGAGTCCATACCAGCTTCTCCCATAAAGTTATAGCTAATCTAAGTTTTGTAGCCAAAACATAACTCGGATGAGAGAGGAGGGATCAACCCAGAATGCATCTCTCCGTGATGTCACAAAGCAAAGCCTATAAGGCCTTCCCTGGGCAAACCAGCACAGAACAGCTGCAGAGTCCGTGCTGACAAGAACTCAGATGAGCGGAGAAGTGCAGCTCCGCCTCCACCCACCTTAGCCGCATGGTCTGCCTAAGGAACAATATGGAACTGTGAGTGTAATCTCTTTGTTTTCTCCACTTTTATTTTATACCTGTACTGTACATATTTTATGTCTCAATTTTATAGCAACTTTTATCTGTAATCACTGTCCTCTTTTGGAAAATAAATGAAATAATTATTTAGATCTGTCTCTATGCTCTAAGACTCGAACTATACGCCTTTGATAGATAATCGCTACTAATTCAAGGGGTTTGCCACGGACCCTCTTAATTTAACACTGTGAATTAAGTAACCGTGACTGGTGGCAGCGCGTTGTGTACGGCTATTACGGCTTGCTGGCAGTCTAGAAGGGTCTTATATTGCTGAGTAAGGAGCTTCAGCCACAGCATTGATAATTCCCTTACTGCAGAAGCCTAATTGCCGGTTCACAACAGGCAGCCCGTCCGGCGACTAATTATCCTAGGTGCAGTTCCCTGACTGACCTGAGGGTAAGGGGGGGCGCCGGAGAGCTGCGAGTTCCAAAGTGGAACTGAGAAAGTGGGATATACATAAATCCCCGCAGTGCTTGGAAGATTGATAGCAGTGGTGGGGCATCCAAATTAAACTCCCCCTGCGGCAAATTGTAGAGCGAGATTAGCTTGCTGGTTATTTTCGGTCACATGGTGCCAGTGTTGGGATAACTAAGATAAGCCCCACTGCGCCTGTGATAGCCGTGTGCCGGCATTGTGTCACGCCCCTCCGTCCGCTGATACACCCGTGTCAGTGGTGGGACTGTGACATAGTGGTGACACAGGGTCCGCTGTCCGTCACGTTTTGGTGGCAGCGGGACCCCCGTTAGTGTCGCCCGTAAGTAGACGAACGGCGGTGGGCTGTTCGTCACAATTACTGTAGATATAGACTGTACGGGCTCCTGTCAGGTATATATTATTGTAGATACAGACTGTATGGGCTCCTGTCAGGTATATATTATTGTAGATACAGACTGTATGAGCTCCTGTCAGGTATACATTATTGTAGATACAGACTGTAAGGGCTCCTGTCAGGTATATATTATTGTAGATATAGAATGTACGGGCTCCTGTCAGGTATATATTATTGTAGATACAGACTGTATGGCTCCTGTCAGGTATATATTATTGTAGATATAGACTGTATGGGCTACTGTCAGGTATATATTATTGTAGATATAGACTGTACGGGCTCCTGTCTGGTATATATTATTGTAGATACAGACTGTATGGGCTCCTGACAGGTATATATTATTGTAGCTATAGACTGTACGGGCTCCTGTCAGGTATATATTATATACAGACTGTATGGGCTCCTGTCAGGTATATATTATTGCAGATACAGACTGTATGAGCTCCTGTCAGGTATACATTATTGTAGATACAGACTGTAAGGGCTCCTGTCAGGTATATATTATTGTAGATATAGACTGTATGGGCTCCTGTCAGGTATATATTATATACAGACTGTATGGGCTCCTGTCAGGTATACATTATTGTAGATACAGACTGTAAGGGCTCCTGTCAGGTATATATTATTGTAGATATGGACTGTACGGGCTCCTGTCAGGTATATATTATTGTAGATACAGACTGTATGGCTCCTGTCAGGTATATATTATTGTAGATATAGACTGTATGGGCTACTGTCAGGTATATATTATTGTAGATATAGACTGTACGGGCTCCTGTCTGGTATATATTATTGTAGATACAGACTGTACGGGCTCCTGTCAGGTATATATTATTGTAGCTATAGACTGTACGGGCTCCTGTCAGGTATATATTATATACAGACTGTATGGGCTCCTGTCAGGTATATATTATTGCAGATACAGACTGTATGAGCTCCTGTCAGGTATACATTATTGTAGATACAGACTGTAAGGGCTCCTGTCAGGTATATATTATTGTAGATATAGACTGTATGGGCTCCTGTCAGGTATATATTATATACAGACTGTATGGGCTCCTGTCAGGTATATATTATTGCAAATACAGACTGTATGAGCTCCTGTCAGGTATACATGATTGTAGATACAGACTGTAAGGGATCCTGTCAGGTATATATTATTGTAGATATAGACTGTACGGGCTCCTGTCAGGTATATATTATTGTAGGTACAAACTGTACGGGATCCTGTCAGGTATATATTATTGTAGATATAGACTGTATGGGCTCCTGTCAGGTATATATTATTGTAGATATAGACTGTACGGGCTCCTGTCTGGTATATATTATTGTAGATACAGACTGTACGGGCTCCTGTCAGGTATATATTATTGTAGCTATAGACTGTACGGGCTCCTGTCAGGTATATATTATTGTAGATATAGACTGTATGGCTCCTGTCAGGTATATATTATTGTAGATATAGACTGTACGGGCTCCTGTCAGGTATGTATTATTGTAGATATAGACTGCACGTGCTCCTGTCAGGTATGTATTATTGTAGCTATAGACTGTATGGGCTCCTGTCAGGTATATATTATTGTAGATATAGACTGTACGGGCTCCTGTCAGGTATATATTATTGTAGATATAGACTGTACGAGCTCCTGTCAGGTATATATTATTGTAGATATAGACTGTACGGGCTCCTGTCAGGTATATATTATTGTAGATATAGACTGTACGGGCTCCTGTCAGGTATATATTATTGTAGATATAGACTGTATGGGCTCCTGTCAGGTATATATTATTGTAGATATAGAATGTACGGGCTCCTGTCAGGTATATATTATTGTAGATATAGACTGTACGGGCTCCTGTCAGGTATATATTATTGTAGATATAGAATGTACGAGCTCCTGTCAGGTATATATTATTGTAGATATAGACTGTATTTGCTCCTGTCAGGTATATATTATTGTAGATATAGACTGTACGGGCTCCTGTCAAGTATATATTATTGTAGATATAGACTGTACGCGCTCCTGTCAGGTATATATTATTGTAGATATAGACTGTATTGGCTCCGGTCAGGTATATATTATTGTAGATATAGACTGTACGGACTCCTGTCAGGTATATATTATTGTAGATACAGACTGTATTTGCTCCTGTCAGGTATATATTATTGTAGATATAGACTGTACGGGCTCCTGTCAGGCATATATTATTGTAGATATAGACTGTATGGGCTCCTGTCAGGTATATATTATTGTAGATATAGAATGTACGGGCTCCTGTCAGGTATATATTATTGTAGATATAGACTGTACGGGCTCCTGTCAGGTATATATTATTGTAGATATAGACTGTACGGGCTCCTGTCAGGTATATATTATTGTAGATATAGACTGTACGGGCTCCTTTCAGGTATATATTATTGTAGATATAGACTGTATGGGCTCCTGTCAGGTATATATTATTGTAGATATAGACTGTATGGGCTCCTGTCAGGTATATATTATTGTTGATATAAACTGTACGGGCTCCTGTCAGGTATATGTTATTGTAGATATAGACTGTATGGGCTCCTGTCAGGTATATATTATTGCAGATACAGACTGTATGAGCTCCTGTCAGGTATACATTATTGTAGATACAGACTGTAAGGGCTCCTGTCAGGTATATATTATTGTAGATATAGACTGTACGGGCTCCTATCAGGTATATATTATTGTAGGTACAGACTGTACGGGCTCCTGTCAGGTATATATTATTGTAGATATAGACTGTATGGGCTCCTGTCAGGTATATATTATTGTAGATATAGACTGTACGGGCTCCTGTCTGGTATATATTATTGTAGAAACAGACTGTACGGGCTCCTGTCAGGTATATATTATTGTAGATGTAGACTGTACGGGCTCATGTCAGGGATATATTATTGTAGATATAGACTGTATGGCTCCTGTCAGGTATATATTATTGTAGATATAGACTGTACGGGCTCCTGTCAGGTATATATTATTGTAGATATAGACTGTACGTGCTCCTGTCAGGTATGTATTATTGTAGATATAGACTGTATGGGCTCCTGTCAGGTATATATTATTGTAGATATAGACTGTATGGGCTCCTGTCAGGTATATATTATTGTAGATATAGACTGTACGAGCTCCTGTCAGGTATATATTATTGTAGATATAGACTGTACGGGCTCCTGTCAGGTATATATTATTGTAGATATAGACTGTACGGGCTCCTGTCAGGTATATATTATTGTAGATATAGACTGTACGGGCTCCTGTCAGGTATATATTATTGTAGATATAGACTGTACAGGCTCCTGTCAGGTATATATTATTGTAGATATAGAATGTACGGGCTCCTGTCAGGTATATAATATTGTAGATATAGACTGTACGGGCTCCTGTCAGGTATATATTATTGTAGATATAGAATGTACGAGCTCCTGTCAGGTATATATTATTGTAGATATAGACTGTATTTGCTCCTGTCAGGTATATATTATTGTAGATATAGACTGTACGGGCTCCTGTCAAGTATATATTATTGTAGATATAGACTGTACGCGCTCCTGTCAGGTATATATTATTGTAGATATAGACTGTATTGGCTCCTGTCAGGTATATATTATTGTAGATATAGACTGTACGGGCTCCTGTCAGGTATATATTATTGTAGATACAGACTGTATTTGCTCCTGTCAGGTATATATTATTGCAGATATAGACTGTACGGGCTCCTGTCAGGTATATATTATTGTAGATATAGAATGTACGGGCTCCTGTCAGGTATATATTATTGTAGATATAGACTGTACGGGCTCCTGTCAGGTATATATTATTGTAGATATAGACTGTATGGGCTCCTGTCAGGTATATATTATTGTAGATATAGACTGTACGGGCTCCTGTCAGGTATATATTATTGTAGATATAGACTGTATGGGCTCCTGTCAGGTGTATATTATTGTAGATATAGACTGTATGGGCTTCTGTCAGGTATATATTATTGTAGATATAGACTGTACGGGCTCCTGTCAGGTATATATTATTGTAGATACAGACTGTGCGGGCTCCTGTCAGGTATATATTATTGTAGATATAGACTGTATTGGCTCCTGTCAGGTATATATTATTGTAGATATAGACTGTACGGGCTCCTGTCAGGTATATATTATTGTAGATCCAGACTGTAAGGGCTCCTGTCAGGTATATATTATTGTAGATATAGACTGTATGGGCTCCTGTCAGGTATATATTATTGTAGATATAGACTGTACGGGCTCCTGTCAGGTATATATTATTGTAGATATAGACTGTACGGGCTCCTGTCAGGTATATATTATTGTAGATATAGACTGTACGGGCTCCTGTCAGGTATATATTATTGTAGATATAGACTGTACGGGCTCCTGTCAGGTATATATTATTGTAGATATAGACTGTATTGGCTCCTGTCAGTTATATATTATTGTAGATATAGACTGTACGGGCTCCTGTCAGGTATATATTATTGTAGATACAGACTGTATTTGCTCCTGTCAGGTATATATTATTGTAGATATAGACTGTACGGGCTCCTGTCAGGTATATATTATTGTAGATATAGAATGTACGGGCTTCTGTCAGGTATATATTATTGTATAGACTGTATGGGCTCCTGTCAGGTATATATTATTGTAGATATAGAATGTACGGACTCCTGTCAGGTATATATTATTGTAGATATAGACTGTATGGGCTCCTGTCAGGTATATATTATTGTAGATATAGACTGTACCGGCTCCTTTCAGGTATATATTATTGTAGATACAGACTGTATGGGCTCCTGTCATGTATATATTATTGTAGATACAGACTGTAAGGGCTCCTGTCAGGTATATATTATTGTAGATACAGACTGTACGGGCTCCTGTCAGGTATATATTATTGTAGATATAGACGGTACGGGCTCCTGTCAGGTATATATTATTGTAGATATAGACTGTACGCGCTCCTGTCAGGTATATATTATTGTAGATATAGACTGTACGTGCTCCTGTCAGGTATATATTATTGTATAGACTGTACGGGCTCCTGTCAGGTATATATTATTGTAGATATAGACTGTATGGGCTCCTGTCAGGTATATATTATTGTAGATATAGACTGTACGGGCTCCTGTCAGGTATATATTATTGTAGATATAGACTGTACGGGCTCCTGTCAGGTATATATTATTGTAGATATAGACTGTATTGGCTCCTGTCAGGTATATATTATTGTAGATATAGACTGTACGGGCTCCTGTCAGGTATATATTATTGTAGATACAGACTGTATTTGCTCCTGTCAGGTATATATTATTGAAGATATAGACTGTACGGGCTCCTGTCAGGTATATATTATTGTAGATATAGAATGTACGGGCTTCTGTCAGGTATATATTATTGTAGATATAGACTGTATGGGCTCCTGTCAGGTATATATTATTGTAGATATAGAATGTACGGACTCCT
Source organism: Dendrobates tinctorius (assembly GCF_039654945.1). Taxonomy (NCBI): domain Eukaryota; kingdom Metazoa; phylum Chordata; class Amphibia; order Anura; family Dendrobatidae; genus Dendrobates; species Dendrobates tinctorius. The sequence goes on along the minus strand of NW_027362146.1, from coordinate 1,302,685 downwards.
GTCAGGTATATATTATTGTAGATATAGACTGTATGGGCTCCTGTCAGGTATATATTATTGTAGATATAGACTGTACCGGCTCCTTTCAGGTATATATTATTGTAGATACAGACTGTATGGGCTCCTGTCATGTATATATTATTGTAGATACAGACTGTAAGGGCTCCTGTCAGGTATATATTATTGTAGATACAGACTGTACGGGCTCCTGTCAGGTATATATTATTGTAGATATAGACGGTACGGGCTCCTGTCAGGTATATATTATTGTAGATATAGACTGTACGCGCTCCTGTCAGGTATATATTATTGTAGATAGAGACTGTACGCGCTCCTGTCAGGTAAATATTATTGTATAGACTGTACGGGCTCCTGTCAGGTATATATTATTGTAGATATAGACTGTATGGGCTCCTGTCAGGTATATATTATTGTAGATATAGACTGTATGGCTCCTGTCAGGTATATATTATTGTAGATATAGACTGTACGGGCTCCTGTCAGGTATATATTATTGTAGATATAGACTGTACGGGCTCCTGTCAGGTATATATTATTGTAGATATAGACTGTACGGGCTCCTGTCAGGTATATATTATTGTAGATATAGACTGTACGGGCTCCTGTCAGGTATATATTATTGTAGATATAGACTGTATGGGCTCCTGTCAGGTATATATTATTGTAGATAGACTGTACTGGCTCCTGTCAGGTATATATTATTGTAGATACAGACTGTATGGGCTCCTGTCAGGTAGATATTATTGTAGATATAGACTGTACGGGCTCCTGTCAGGTATATATTATTATAGATACTTACTGTACGGGCTCCTGTCAGGTATATATTATTGTAGATATAGACTGTATGGGCTCCTGTCAGGTATATATTATTGTAGATACAGACTGTACGGGCTCCTGTCAGGTATATATTATTGTAGATATAGACTGTACGGGCTCCTGTCAGGTATATATTGTTGTAGATATAGACTGTACCGGCTCCTGTCAGGTATATATTATTATAGATACTTACTGTAAGGGCTCCTGTCAGGTATATATTATTGTAGATATAGACTGTATGGGCTCCTGTCAGGTATATATTATTGTAGATACAGACTGTACGGGCTCCTGTCAGGTATATATTATTGTAGATATAGACTGTACGGGCTCCTGTCAGGTATATATTGTTGTAGATATAGACTGTACGGGCTCCTGTCAGGTATATATTATTATAGATACTTACTGTAAGGGCTCCTGTCAGGTATATATTATTGTAGATATAGACTGTATGGGCTCCTGTCAGGTATATATTATTGTAGATACAGACTGTAAGGGCTCCTGTCAGGTATATATTATTGTAGATATAGACTGTACGGGCTCCTGTCAGGTATATATTATTGTAGATATAGACTGTACAGGCTCCTGTCAGGTATATATTATTGTAGATAGACTGTACGGGCTCCTGTCAGGTATATATTATTGTAGATATGAGGATACCCCGCCCACCATTCCAGGAGTAAGCAGCACTGAACATGAGCTCCTGAATTTTCATCACTTTATACCTTGTAATGAGGAAACTTTAGGACACAACCTGGAAAAATTCATCCCTGTGGAATACAGAAGTGAGCAGGACGGAGCCGGACTAAAGATTTTATGAAAAAGGAGGAAAAAATAAGTTCCAAAGGACAAAACAAGAATCCCCTGGAGGACATACAGCAACCACCAGGCAGCACCAGGTCTGACATCCAGAGGACAGCACCCGCAGGTAGGACCATCCTCAGCCTCACCACACTCAGAATCTTGCTAGAACTTAAAACTATCAGAAATAAGAATTAGAATTAGAATTATAAAAATGGAAAATGTTAATTTGGAACAAGGGAAACTGAACAAAGTAAATGTTGATAGAGAGCCGGAGACACAAGGCAGCAGGGGGTCCAAGATCGTGGAGATAACACACTCTGAAGGGCAGAAGAACAGTCATGCAAAGAAAGCCATAAAAACTGCCACAATTAGAGAAAACCCAGAGACCCTGTATGCAGACTTCACATCTAGTGAGGAAGAGAAAAGGAAAACCAATGTGTTATTCTTCACAGAGCATCTCCGAGCCTGGCACACCGCCCTGTGCAAGCAATATCAACACACAACCAAGTCTGATGCCAATAATAGCCGGCAGATCAGAGTCAGAAACCATGAAGACGACGAATGCAGCTCACTCACCATCACTCTGTACAACAGTGGCACCGTCCTGGTGCAAGGGACTGAGGACAATCTGGGGCAATTTGAAGACAGGTTCCCTCATATTAAACTCCAGGCCCAATCCCACAAAGAACAACAAACCCCAGCCACCTCTGATATCCACACCATTACAGCCACCTCTGATGTCCACAGGCCTACAGAGACCTCCAGAGACACCACTGCCCCCAATGCTTCACACCCCTCACCCCAGACCCTCAGAGACTGTTTATCTCAATTAGAAAGAGAATTTGTACAATTTAAGGAAGAACATCTGAGAAACACTGGTGACAGAAATGCGAATGACCACATAGTTACTGAGATAAGCAAACTGAAATGTGAATACAGGTCATCCCTACAGCAAATACGAGCCGCAATGTGTGAACTGCAGGAAGAAAATGCCATGCTGAGACAGGAGATAGAAAAGCTGAAAGCACCAACACCTGGACATCTGAGCCAGGAGGGGGCCATGGAAACGAGGAGTGGAGAGGACATGACCTCCACTGGCCAGGAGGCTGAGAGGCCAAACAACCCCAATATGGAGGAACCAGAGTCTAATCAAAGTGAGCCAGAAACAAGACCCATAGAGGAGAGAAGAGAACCTGCTACCAGCATAATCTCCAGCACAGACCCCCATCAGCAGCCACATCCCCCACCAACAACATCACAAAGTCCTGACACCGTCCTCATAATGGACTCAAATGGGAAATACCTGAATACAAGGCGGCTATTCCCAGGAAAAAGGGTAAAAAAAATCCGCTGTGCAACTATTGAGCAGGTGACAGCGGTCATCAATAATCCACGGTTTTCCAACCCAAACCATATCATTATACACACCGGCACAAACAATCTGCCAGACCAGCACCAGCAGATCTCAGGAGAACTGGCCCAACTAGCAAAGACGGCACAACTAAGATTCCCAGACAGCAAAATCATCCTGTCATCTCTGCTCCCAAGAAAGGACATATCCAACCACACCATCCAGAACATCAATATGGACCTAACAGAAAGAATGAAATCTGTGCCAGGAGTGATTCTGGCCCAACACCCCTCCATAAATCACCATCACCTCTATGACAGTAAGCACCTGAACAAATCAGGGGTCAGCCTTCTGGCCAAAGAGCTGAAGGACATTGTACTAAACAGAGACCACCCTAGGCCTGGAGCCAACACCAACCAGAATCCCATGAAAAGACCCCCGACAATAAGAAGGAAAGAAACAACAATTATATCAAAGGAAGCTGAAAACATACACCCTCACCCAAAATTGGACCATCAGAGGAGGAGACCACCATGGAGGAGTTCACCGACCTCACACAGAGACATGCAAAACAGAGGCATACAGAGCAGAGATATACAGAGCAGAGATATGGAGGAGATAGACTCTACTCAACACAGTGTGCAGGAAACTAATGTGACTGGACGGAAACAACACCATTAATAAACCAGTCAGAGATCCGGTGTGTCCTACACAGCCATACTCATTACAAGGTATATACACCCAAGATATATAGAAAAAAAAAAATGACCTCACTTACAATCAGCAGCTGGAATATTCAGGGTCTCAACACCTTGGCCTTTGGATGTAAAACAAATGACCCTGACTTTATACAAAGACTGAGAAATATAGACATTCAGATCCTCCTGGAAACATGGACCAGAGCCGAAGACGAATCTCTGGTGCCCATCGGATACAGGGAAATCTCTGTCCCTGCCCTGAAAAATAAAAACATCAAACAGGGTCGGAGCTCAGGAGGAATACTGATCTGGCATAAAGAGGAGCTCCACCAGTACATCAAACCGGTGAAGAGAGGAGGCAGCCACATATGGATCAGGATCAGCAGCTCCATCCTCACCTCTCAGTCTGATGTCTATCTCTGCGCCACCTATATACCACCGCCAGAGTCACCCTACTTCAATCCAGACTGCTTCGAGATCTTACAAAGAGAAGCCGCCCACTATCAGGGCCTGGGCAAAGTTCTCATCTTTGGAGACCTCAATGCAAGAACAGGGAGAGAAAACGACTTCCTGACCACGGATGGGAACATCTACATATTTGGAGCAGAGAATAACGGCCAAGACTCAGTAGTCACAGAGAGAAACAGCTATGACAGTACAGTCAACAAAAGTGGTAAAAAGCTCCTGAACGTATGCAGAAGTTTAGGACTTCATATTCTTAACGGACGAACCAAAGGAGACTCCTTAGGGAGGTGCACACTAAACTCCCATGTAGGGAGGAGTGTAGTAGATTATGCCATTACAGATATGAACCTGGCAAATATCAGCGCCTTCATAGTCTCCCCACAAACGCACCTGTCAGACCACAACCAACTTCTTCTGTACCTGAAATCTACAGAGAAACCATCCACTCAAAAGCCACAGCAGAGCGGCCTCTTCACCCGGCCTCCATCCTATAAATGGCACAAAACGTCGGCATTAAAGTATAAAGAGGTTCCCAGCAGACCTGAAATACAGCGGATGCTCCACCACTTCTACAACTACGAGTACCAGCCTAACCCAAAGGGAGTGAGTCAAGCTGCAAAAGACCTCAACAATATATTCTATGCAATGGCCAGACTGTCCGACCTTAAAAAAGTCAACTACAAGAGACCAAAAGAAAAACAGATCAATGGATGGTTTGACAGAGAATGTAAAGCCGTACGGAAGACCCTGAGAACAGCCTCAAACAAGAAACACAGAGACCCCAACCATCCGGGTCTGAGGGAAGCCTATGAAACCATACAAAGGCAGTACAAAACCATCCTCAGGAGGAAGAAGCAGAGTTACATCTCCACCAAACTTAACCAACTCCAAGACGCCCTCCAAGACAACTCCTTCTGGGAACTATGGAACCACATGGGCACAAAAGACAAGAAAAACAACATCCATATCCAAAATGGCAACATCTGGCTCCAGTACTTCAGAGACCTCTATAAAGACATTCCAAAGGAAGAACTAAGCCAAGAACAGGAAAACATAATGGCAAAACTAAAAGCAATGGAGGAAAAAGTAAAAAATTTCCAAAACCCCGTGGATGCACCTATTACATTACAGGAAGTAGCAGAGAGAATCTCTTCCATAAGATGTAGAAAAGCCGGTGGCCTGGATGGAATCCTACCAGAAATGCTGAAGTACAGCCCACCAGAAATACAGGCCGCAATGGTTAAACTCTTCAATATTGTGCTAAGTGCCGGCTACTTCCCTCCTACCTGGAATCAAGGCCTCATCACACCCATCCACAAGAATGGGGACAGGTATGACCCAGCCAACTACAGAGGAATATGTGTCAGCAGCAACCTGGGAAAACTGTTCAACAGCATCCTGAACAAGAGGATCCTCAGTTTCCTCACCGAGCACAACGTCCTCAGCAAGAGCCAAGCAGGGTTCATGCCAAACCACCGCACTACTGACCACATCTACACCCTGCACAGCCTCATTCAGAGCCACGTCCACAATACAAAGAACGGGAAGATATACGCCTGTTTCGTGGACTTTAAAAAGGCCTTTGATTCGGTGTGGCACCCAGGCTTATTCCTGAAACTGCTGGAGAGCGGAATAGGAGGAAAGACCTATGATGTTATCAAAAGCTCCTACACCGAGAACCTCTGCAGTGTGAGTGTGAACGGCAGAAGAACGGCTTATTTCCAGCAGAGCCGGGGAGTCAGACAAGGCTGCAGCCTAAGCCCAACGCTCTTCAACATTTACATCAATGAGCTGGCTACCGCTCTGGAATCTTCCACAGCACCAGGTCTCACCCTCCACGACGTGCAGGTGAAATTCCTGCTGTATGTAGATGACTTGCTGCTTCTGTCACCAACCGAGAAAGGCCTCCAAGACAACCTGAAAATCTTAGAGAAATTCAGCTCCACCTGGGCTCTACCGGTCAACCTAAAGAAAACCAACATCATGGTGTTCCAGAAGAGAAAGAGAAAATCAGACCAGCACCCTTCATTTATCCTCAACAACTGCGCCCTTACAGGAACGGACAAATATACCTATCTGGGCCTAGAGATTCACCGATCAGGGAGCTTCAAACAAGCCATAGAGACCCTGAAAGACAAGGCATGCAAAACCTTCTATGCCATCCGAAGGAAACTCTACCATCTAAAGCCACCAGTGAGGGTCTGGTTAAAAATCTTCGATTCTATCATCGCCCCAATCCTCCTGTATGGCAGTGAAGTCTGGGGTCCTCACACCTACCCAGACTGGTCAAGGTGGGATTCAAGCCCAACAGAAATATTCCACCTGGAATTCTGCAAGCACCTTCTCCAAGTCCATCGGAGCACCTCCAACAGTGCTTGCCGGGCCGAGCTGGGCAGATTCCCTCTACACCTAACGGTTCTAAAGAGGGCACTGTCATTCCGGGCTCACCTACGTAGGAGCAATCCAAGCTCCCATCACCATAAAGCCCTGACACATGTAGGGGAAACAGAAAAACCAGGACCCTCGGAACAGCTCACCCAAACCCAACCTGACCAGAAAACCAATCACAACAACCTGACAAAAGCCGGAATCAGGAAGATGGTAGACGAAGGCCAGGAGAGGTATGTAAGTGACTGGAAGAACGACATCATCAGCTCACAGAAACTGACCATATACCAGAGTCTACAGAGAGACTACAGACTGGCTCCATACCTGGAGAAACTCCAGGTCCCCAAAGACCGCAAGATCCTGAGCCGGTATAGACTCAGTGCCCACAGTCTGGCCATCGAATCCGGCCGACACAGGCAGAGCTACAAGCCCAGGGAGGAAAGACTGTGCCAACACTGTGACCAGGAGGCCCTGGAGGATGAGACCCACTTCCTGCTACACTGCTCCAAGTACTCAGCAGTGAGGGACACTCACTTCAGGAGACTCTCACATCTCTTCCCGGATTTCACCACCATGAAGGAGGAAGAGAAAACATACATCCTGCTGGGGGAAGAAGAGAGAGCAGTGGAGATAGCAGCGCAATATGTGAACGAATGCCATAGACTGCGAGAAAGAGAACTCTGATATGCCATGGACTTCTATGGCACCCACCCTGGATATGCCCCAATCCCCCATCCACCTTCCCTATGCCATGGACTTCTATAGCCTCATCCTGGATCTGCCCCCATGCCGCCATCCACCTTCCCTATGCCATGGACTTCTATAGCCCCAACCTGGATCTGCCCCATCCACCTTTCCTACAGCCCCTTCCCAACATCCCTACAGTCCCTATCTCTATTCCCTTCTGTACACCTGCTTTGGCAAAACTAATGTGTATTTAGTCCTGCCAATAAAGCTTCTTTGAATCTTGAATCTTTTGAATCTTGATATAGACTGTACGTGCTCCTGGCAGGTATATATTATTGTAGATACAGACTGTATGGGCTCCTGTCAGGTATATATTATTGTAGATACAGACTGTATGGGCTCCTGTCAGGTATATATTATTGTAGATATAGACTGTACAGGCTCCTGTCAGGTATATATTACTGTATATACAGACTGTACGGGCTCCTGTCAGGTATATATTATTGTAGATATAGACTGTATGGGCTCCTGTCAGGTATATATTATTGTGGATACAGACTGTACGGGCTCCTGTTAGGTATATATTATTGTAGATATAGACTGTACGGCTCCTGTCAGGTATATATTATTGTAGATACAGACTGTACGGCCTCCTGTCAGGTATATATTATTGTAGATACAGATTGTACGGGCTCCTGTCAGTTATATATTATTGTAGATACAGACTGTATTGGCTCCTGTCGGGGATATATTAGTGATGATATCAGAATGTATGGGCCTGTCAGGTATACAGTTGTGCTCAAAAGTTTACTTACCCCGGCAGAATTATTGCTTTCTTGGCCTTTTTTCAGAGAATATGAATGATAACATCAAAACTTTTTCTCCGCTCATGGTTAGTGTTTGGGTGAAGCCAATTATTGTCATACTACTGTGTTTTCTCTTTTTTAATTATAATGACAACCCAAAACATCCAAATCACCCTGATCATAGTTTACATTCCACATTTTTTTTAATACCATGTATAGCCCCCTCTAATATCAATTGACTGCTTGAAGTCATTTGTGGTACTTATGGATAAGGTTCTTTATTTTCTCAGATGGTAAAGCTGACCACTCTGACCACCAAAAAGTTTTGATGTTATCATTCATATTCTCTGAAAAAAGGCCAAGAAAGCAAAAGTTCTACGGCGGTATGTAAACTTTTGAGCACAATTGTATCAGTGATGACATCGGAAAGGAGTATATACAAAGAGAGAAAAATAACTCTGCATCACCATTAAAAAATAGAAATAAACTAAAAACTTTATTCAAAACATTAAAATCATGAAAAATAACGCCCACAGGTAACAGCTCTATCAGTGATCTCCCGCCCACACTGAAAAAATATTGCAACATTTGTTAATAGTGAGCTGTACTGCAGGTTGTGAGTTCAGAAGCAGAAGATATAAGTACAGAGATGCATTGCTATGTACTATGTATCTCTATGTTCCTATATTGTACCTTTGAAGAAAATATTTTCATATAAAATAAACTTAAAAAATGCCAATTTCAATAACCTTTTCATCCCCCCCAGTACTTTTTTTTGACCAGACCACTCTTAGGCCTCTTTCACACATCAGGTTTTCGCCGTCAGGCGCGATCCGGCGCTTTTGACAGAAACCGGATCCGGCGAAATGCAATGCCGGATCCGGCTTCCCCCCCATTGACTTGCATTTGCGCCGGATGGCCATGCGTTTCATCCGGTTTTCGCCGGATCCGGCAATGTGTCGCGATCCGGCGTCTGGAAAAACCGGCTACTGTAACGTTTTTTGTCTCCGGCGAAAAAGCCGGACACGCCGGATCCGGCGCGTCCGGCTTTTTCACACAATGAAAGCCTATGAGCGCCGCAATGCGCCTGATCCGGCAAAAGCCAGATCCGTTTTTTTTGGTCTGAGCATGCTCAGTAGCTCTGCCCACAAGACATATATAAAAGCAAGACAGTGGGACCCACAGCCACACCCAACATGCCACCCAAGAAAGCAACCAAGCGCAGCAGGAGAAGGCAGGAGACCACTGCAGCACCATCAGCACCACCCCAAATGGAGCAGCAAATGGAACATGCTGAGGAGGGGAGGCCAGCAGCAGATGAGAGACGGTAATTATCAAATCCCCCATTCCTCCAAACTAGGGCTATTGAATATCAAGATATTCATTGGCCCTTTGTTTCTCTTTATTCAACAGCCGCCCAATAGATGCAGCAGCAGCAGCAATGGCAGCAGCTGGAACACTACCCACAGGCATGGAGTGTGGCCACCAGGAAGACAGCACATCATCTTCTGGGAGCCCTCCCTCGCATCGTCAGCGTTTGACGGTAAGTTTTTATTTCCAAAATCCATCATCTCTGTAATATATGTCTATTCATTGCCTTTTATTTCAAAACAGGAATCACAAGATGAAGAGGAGCTCCCAGAAGAAGAAGGAAGGGGTGGACAGACACTTGGAGTGGGCTCACAATTGGTAAGTTTTTTGCATCAAACGCAGAAACACAACATCACACTACACACAACACATAGAAAACAATGTTCTGCAGACCACACACAGCAAACAAATGCCTACATCCAAAGACATAACATTTTTTGTTTTCTTCTCTAGTCTTCCCAATCTGGTGCTCGGCCAAGAGGTCCTCGCAGTGCCTCCCAGGGTCGTCGGCGACAGCAACGCGGCGGTCACCAGCGTGTAAGTATAAATATTTTTGCTTTGTTTTTTTGCACTTTTTATTTCATTTCTTTTGTGGAGGCTAATTATGTTATTTTTGTCTTTTTCTTTAACAGCCTTCACAGCGTGCTCCCGACTCTGACGGTGAGGATGGAGGGATTGATGTGGACCGCCTCATCGATCTCGTCAGAGAAAGGGAGCCGCTCTGGAATATGGCTGACCGCCGCCACGCTAACCTTATCGTTACCCGACGACTCTGGGAGGAAATCTGTTCGCTCCTTGTGGGCCGCTGGGAGGACCTCGATGTTCGGGCCCAGATTAAAGAGCGTAAGTATATACAGTACCGGTTGCTTGATGTAAACCAGTGTTTCCCGAACTCCAGTCCTCGTGGTCCCCACGGATCATGTGTTCAGGATTTCTATTTACTATGGAAATCCTGAAAACATGACCCCTGGGGACCATGAGGACTGGAGTTTGTGAAACACTGATGTTGTATACTAACCACTTTGTCCTTTCTCGTTTCAGGGAACAGAATTGTGAATCGGTGGCGGTCTGTGAGGGATCGTTTCAAGAAGGAGTTCAATAAAGAGATGCGGGCCCCGAGTGGATCTGGAGGACGCAGGAGCAAGTACAAGTACGCACAAGCCCTGTCGTTCCTCCGGGATACAATGGTCACTAGAAGGTAAATATTACACACCACATGTGAAAAAAAATGTTAGATGTAACTTTTTTTTTTCAGCCAGGGCCATACCATGTCAGTATTTTAATTGTTTTTTTTCCTCTTTATTCCACAGCACGGTGAGCAGCACTCGGGAGCCTGCACGATTGGACCCTTCTGAGGCGATCCCTGAGGAGACCGGCACCGAGGGACACTTCGACCGCCCCGGTACATCTGCACCTTCCCAGCCTTCCCACACATTCGACCCATCTGTCCCATCCACCAGCACAGGAGCATCGTGGCCGCCTACATTACATGAAGCTGCTGGTGAGGAGATCGCTTTCCCTTTACCCCACCCTTCTGCCCCTGCCACCTCTAGTACACCTGCGGGTACTGGGCGGCAGCGGCAGAGGGGTCAGGAAAAGAGTTATGCGCCAGAGTTCTTGCATCTGAATGCATCTTTCCAGAACTGTCTAAAAGTCTTGTCAGAGCAAATCTCCACAGGCTTTCAGCAGATCAACTCCAGCATTCTGGAGGTGAAGACACTTCTGCAAACCATGCATTCAGAAGCAAGATCTTCGCCAAACCACACCTTTTTCAGGTCTGTTGTGGAGCGCATGGCAACACTATCTCCTACCCAGCAGATGCATGTAATGCATTCGTGCCACGGTGCTCTACAGCAGGTTACCTCCCAACCTCCACCTCCCACCACTGTAGTTCCTCCACCTGAACCCCCTCCAGCCACTTTCCATCCTCCCCCTCCTATTACATCCTCCCCCTCCTATTACATACCAGCAACCTCACCAGTACCAGCAACCTTCCCAGTACCAGCAACCTCCCCAGTACCAGACATATCCCCACTTCCAGCAACCTGTCCCGTACCAAACTCCTTCCCCGTACCAAACTCCTTCCCCGTACCAAACTCCTTCCCCATACAACTTTCCATCAACATCATCTGCTCCTACAGTCCCTGCCCAACCCTCCACTCCACCGCCCACCACCTCTTCTGCCTCCCACATGTCCACCCATTCTGGAGCTTTTTCCACACCATCACCTCTAACTGTTCCTTCCCCACCACGATCCCAGTCCTCTCTCCACACTCCCATTGTCGAAGTGTCCCGCAGCCCCTCCAGCAGTATTTCCACCCCACACTACACCGAGTTATAATTTTTTTTTGTAATAAAAATGCCCATTTGGTTGGTTTCAAACCTTTATTAAAAAAGTTTTTTTAACTTTAAAAACAGTTTACACAAAAAAAAAATATTTTAAATAAAAGTTAAATTATCGTTTACACTGGTTGTCTGTCATTTCTTTCTGCGGCGAAATATGTTTAAAAAAAAGGTTAAATACAGGGTATTTAAAAGGTAAAAAGGTATTCAAAACCAGGTATATAACTGTGGGTAAATTTTAGCTTTTTGCCACAGTTGTGTTCCTGGTTGTGTTTGAAGCAAAGTATTTCACCTGAAAAGTTGTGTTTATTGTTGGTGATTTCCTAACAATGTACACAACTTTTGTTAAAAGGTGAAATACTTTGCATAAAACACAACCAGGTACACACCTGTGGCCTAAAGCTAAAAATAGTAAGACCATGACAAGATAGCCAACTTTGGTTGGCAAAGGTATATACTGTTGGTCCAGAAGGTACACAAGTTTAGGGCACAAATCTTTCACACTCTGTCATCCTGCCAGTGTACTCTGCCTTGAGGTGACAAAGTATAGTGGAAAATTGTCCCTCATTACTGAAACCGTCACAGAACTTCTAGTGGTAATATTTCCAATGACAACATCCATCTTCGCCAGTAACTTGCTCTTCTCTCCAACCTGCACTTTCTCCTCTACAACCTGTCAAAGAAGGGCTGTAGGAACATGCTATATCTAGTTTTCCAGTAGCCAATCCCGTTCGGAAGGCCACAAGGGTCAATTTTGAAAACCAGATCCGGCGTAATCCGTCGAAAAACGGATAGAAAAACGGATGAACCGGATGAGACGGATACGGTTTTGTCTGTCAAGAACAAGACGGATCCGGCAGAAAACCGGATCCGGCACATCAGGTTTTACAAAACATTTGCCGGATCCGGCATTCCGGCACGACGCCGGATCGCGCCTGACGCCGAAAACCTGATGTGTGAAAGTAGCCTTAGGAAGGGTCTCACGGTGGTTCGCTGGAATAGCAAAGCTTTAGAAATGGCTTTATTACCTTTTCCAGACTGATAGATCTGAATTACTTTCCATCTCATTTGTTCATGCATTTCTTCGGATCGCAGCATGATGTCTACTTTTTGAGGATCTTTTTGTCTACTTCACTTTGTCAGGCAGGTCCTATTTTAGTGATTTTTTAGATTGAGGATAGGTGTGGCAGTAATCAGGCCTGGGTAGGACTAGGGAAACTGAAATTTGCTTTTCAAAGATGTGACAAACCACCATTAAAAAAAAAAAGTAAGGGGCAATAACTTTCACACAGGGCCCTGTATTTTCTTCCCCATTAATAATAAAGACCTTCATTTACAAATTGAATTTTGTGTTTACTTGTGCTGTCAAATATTTTAATTTGTTTGTTACTCTGAAACATTTAAGTATGACAAACATGCAAGAGTAAAAAAATCAGGAGGGGTGGGCACAAAGTATTTCACAACACTGTACACTACCGGGCCACACAGATCTTTATATTAAGTATGTACCCACCACATCTTCTGTATATACAATAATGACCCCCTACAAGTAGTGACTTAACCCCTTCACTTGTGGGGGCTCTCCAAACGCTACATGGCAACCGCTGAATATTCCAGCATATTTTCCATTCAAAAAGGCAAATGGCGCTCCTTCCCTTTTGAGCCTTGCTGTGCACCCAAACAGGTATCCATGTACTCAGGAGAAATTGCCCAACAAATTTTAGGATCCATTTTATCCTGTTGCCCATGTGAAAATAAAAAAAAAAATTGATGCTAAAAGAAAATTTTTGTTGGAAAAATTAAAATGTCCATTTTTTCCTTCCACATTGCTTTAGTTCCTGTGAAGCACCTGAAGGGTTAATAATCTTCCTGAATGTGGTTTTGAGCACCTTGAGGGTTGCAGTTTTTAGAATGGTGTCACTTTTGGGTATTTTCTATCATATAGACCCTTCAAAGTGACTTCAAATGTGAGGTGGTCCCTAAAAATAAAATGGTGTCGTAAAAATGAGAAATCGCTGGTCAACTTTTAACCCTTATAACTTCCTAACAAAAAAAATGTTGTTTCCAAAATCGAAACGTCCTCACGTGTGGCCTGAGGCACGGCCTCGAAACGTCCTCACGTGTGGCCTGAGGCACGGCCTCGAAACGTCCTCACGTGTGGCCTGAGGCACGGCCTCGAAACGTCCTCACGTGTGGCCTGAGGCACGGCCTCGAAACGTCCTCACGTGTGGCCTGAGGCACGGCCTCGAAACGTCCTCACGTGTGGCCTGAGGCACGGCCTCGAAACGTCCTCACGTGTGGTCTGAGGCACGGCCTCGAAACGTCCTCACGTGTGGCCTGAGGCACGGCCTCGAAACGTCCTCACGTGTGGCCTGAGGCACGGCCTCGAAACGTCCTCACGTGTGGCCTGAGGCACGGCCTCGAAACGTCCTCACGTGTGGTCTGAGGCACGGCCTCGAAACGTCCTCACTTGTGGCCTGAGGCAAATGTGAACATCTTATACTCACCTACAGGGCGGTCTGGTATTATGTTTGTCACTGCTGTTCTTCCAGCACAGTCCTCCTTCCCGTGGATGATGCATCCTACATCATCCACACAACCTCCCCATGACACTTCTGTGCAGGAACACGTCTCTGCCCTGCCAATCACAAAGCAAAGTACTGCAAAGCGCAGAGAGAAGTCTGCACCGGAGCGCGATGGAAGACACTGTGTGGATGGACTTAGGACGCGTCGTCGACTCAAAGAAAGATAGGAGGAGGCACCAGATTAAGACTAGCGAAGCTCATTGGATGGGGGTGCCCCAAGGGCAAATCTAATAAAAAAAGTTATGCAGATTGGTATTCTAGAATGTTATATATATATATATATGGGCATTCAGATAGTGGACGTGCTTTATAAAATGCTGTATATAGAGGGTATACAGGTAGTGGTCGTACTATATATACAGCATTCTAGAATGATGTATATGGCGACATACAAGTAGTGGTAGTACTTTATATGGAGGGGACATAAACAATGATTGAATCTCCTGTAGTAAACAGCAATAATGCATGAAAATATAAGGTACTTGGGTAACACGCTCGATTTAAAAAAAAAAAATTGCAGAAGCCATAAGCCATCTACCACTTCACAGTGACCCTAATTGGGACAGTGATAACTAATATTAAAAACCTTTATATATCGATGTGGTTTCCCATTCCTGTGTCCACTATTTGGGCCTAATCCTTCTCAGTCCTTATCCACAAGCACGTCACAGGACAAAGCGGTAAGGTTTTTAATATTAGTTAGGACTGTCCCAATTACGTCACCGTGAAGTGGTGGGATGGCTTTGGCTTTTTTAATAAAGAACGTGTTAACTAAATCCCCTATATTATTTTCACGCACTATGCCATTTACTGCAGGGTATTCAATCATGTTTGTGTTTTTTTTCTGTTCAGTGGCCAGTGTGAACGCGCGCTTACACGCTCCATGCACCAGTTTGTATCATTTTTTTATGGGGAATCCTGGTGACATGTTCCCTTTAGGCAGGCTTACATCTATGCAGCTTGTACAAGTGAACTTTACTGTCTCAAAAGTGGTTTACCTGTCTAAGGCTAGTTTCACACTAGTGTATCTACACGCAGCGCCGCTAAGCCCCGCCCCCTCCGGTGATCTCCTCCTATCACACATCGCTGCATGCGATCTGCGCACCCTACCTTTAGCATAGGGTGTGCAGACCGTGCGCTAGTAGGATTTTGCGTGCGCTGCGCCCTTTTGACGGTGCACCGAACGCACCATGTTACATTTTAGTGCGCTCGGCGCACCGTCAAGAGCGCAGCGCACGCAAAATCCTACTAGCGCACGGTCTGCGCACCCTATGCTAAAGATAGGGTGTGCAGATCGCATGCAGCGATGTGCGATAGTAGGAGATGACCGGAGGGGGCGCCGTGCGCTGCGTGTAGATACGCTAGTGTGAAACTAGCCTAACCCAGCTATTACAGCACCTTCCATGTGTTACACAGATGCATCATGGGCTTGTCCATGCATGAAATAAAATGCTAAATTACAACACGGAGACTTAAATCAGAGCAATGTTTTATTTACATTCAGAACCAGTTTAAGAGGAACAAATTAAGATTTCCCACAGAAATCTCAGACTTTTACAGAAATATTGGCTAAATAACATTCTTACATATATAGAAACCTTTAATTTTATAAAAGTGCATTTTTTGCATTGAAAACTTTTGCTTGTTTCATGCAATGCATTTATGTATTGTACAACAGTAATATGCTGTTGGTTCATGCGGGCAGGACTGATGGGAGGGTCTGTGGCTCGGCCCCCCGGGGCCTGCTTCCGGTGTCTAGGACCAGATATCATAATACCAGCCTTGAATAGTGAAGGAGACGGCAGCCAACCCCGAGAGACATCCAAGGTGGGAACGCCCCGTCATGCCAAAGGGAGTCTGCTAGATCCAGGCGTAGTAGACCAGCCCTGATGGGTTTGTGGATGCCAGGAGGGGGTTGGGCCTGAAGGAAGGGGTCTTTTCCTGGCGGGTAGGAGAGTTGTCCTGTTGGTTGCTTTTTTGGACTGAACATTTCCGAAACAACCATAATTGGACTGTGCACCTCTTGGGAAGCAGGAGTTTAGTCTTCTGTTGCAGAAGAAAAGTACTCTTACTCTAATAGGTAGAGGGCAGGAAGCACTAGAAAGTTGGCGAGCATGATTGTTCAGGGTGCTGGCGGTGTGGCCCTGCCATCAGAGGCTAGATGAGAGCCTGGATTTTTTTTTTTAAGAGTACAGTAAGGTCACAGGAGCCTCTGTCAAACATGGAGGCCAAACGGGAGGACGAATCCAACAATTACAACTAAAGGTCATGTGTAAAATTGCTTTATTGTGATTAAGGCAAGGTACAAGCATGACATGCTATACAGCCAAGAAAAGATAATAAAAACAACGAAATAGGGACACAAGGACCCATGTGGCCAATGCTGCACTGAATAGTACATATAGTTACATAGTCAATGGTAAATCTTGCTCACTATCATAGATGGTTGCCAATGCTATACTAAATGACATATATGTTTACATAGGCAATGGTATATATTGCCAACTATCATAAATAATTGTCAGTGCTGCACTAAATAGCGCCTATGATAACATAGTAGTAATATATAGCAAGCTAGATGATAGTGAACCAGGCAACAATTAAAGATATAATTACACATGGGCATAATAATTTACCTAAACAAAGTAGCAGCTGGCAGATGGAAGAACAGGGGTCCCAGTGTCCGCCCCAACGCACGTTTCGGAACACCTTCGTCAGGGGGTGCTAAAAATAGTATGAACAGCGCTGTTTAAGTAGCGGGCATAAACCGGAAATGGGATTAACGTCAGAACCGGAAGTGGTCATGCGTTCCTATAGTAACGCATTCACAACCACGTGTGAAATGCAAAAATGAAAATAGAAGATGCCAAGCCAATGTCTGAAGGACGCCCACATCCACCCGGCATGAAATCAATGAGGTATGGCGCCAAGAACACGCGGGGCCCCGCGTGACTGGACGCACATAGCTCATGACGTCAGCACAGGAAGGACAGTGAGAGTTCACACAGGCGCAGAGTGACACTGAGGGAGACGCCGCCATATTGGAAGCTGGCAGACATGCCCAATTTTTCATGGGATACTAGATACAGCTGCCGGTATATAAGAATACAATGCTGCACATTAATTATATAGTTAGGGCTACCAATGCTTAATAATAAGGCTCTAAATAAACCAACCAGCAGCACTAAAGCTATTATAGTATAAATATCAGAGTAATGTGCATAAATGTATCCAAAAGGGGAGGGCACAAACATTCGTAAATATATGAGAAAAGAGTTATGGCCACATATCAATTAGAAAAATGTATATAAAGATGGCATAATCAACATATCTACAATGGCAACGTAACCACAAAATATTCCGTGGCCACATTACCACATCTCCATGGCAAAAAATCCCACAGATAGACAAAATACGTAACATATATAAAGAATACACAAATATTAAGGAACACACATTAAAATGAATATATCAGGAGGAATTAAGGATCCATGACAACACGTGGACATGTCCCTGAACCGGCAACCATATCAGGAAAGCATACGTTCATATGAGTAGATTCATCCGGGAATCAAAAGGTGAATCAGGGACAATCTGTGCATTAATACCAGCAGTCCATCAGTGTATACACAGAAGGAAACGACCATTTGCTGACACCTCAGTGACGGGAAGGAACTTCATGTCAATGAATCACACACCAACTGATCCATCCGAATGCCCGCAGAAAACAGACAGCTAGAAAATATAAAAAAATTAAAATCAGAAAAAGAACTAGAGACTGTACAACAAAGGGACTCCACAACTCCTATTCTAAAAAAGGAGCAAAACTTAGACATGGAGGCCGCATGAATAGGAAGGTTTCCCCAGGAGATGTCCATATTGCTCAGGGGAAAACTAGGACATATTTGTCTTGTCCCTTCATTTTTTTTTAATGGAGCCCCCTCACTACCTGGTAGGATATACCTGTCCTGAAGATTTCACATCCTAACCTTTACACAGACTTTCCGGCGGCTGGCAGGTAACGGATTTGTCTTCCCTCCCTACTCTATCTGGCTCTGGGGGGCGAGAGGGTAGGGGGATTAGTGGCAAGGACTGTCCGCCGGAAAACCGCAAACACTCTTGATGTGTTAGGGCCCTGCCTCGTAGACCACAGATGATATGGTAGTGACAATTCTAGGTGGGAGATCAGAGTGATAACTCCACTCTGTCACCCTTAAAAGCCATATCTGAAAGAAAAAGGGAAATCATTAATAAAAAAAATCAAGACCTAAGGCAGAAACCAGCCTGGGTGGTCCGGACCCATGTCTGCCTCCTACTGACACTAAGCGAAAACGGATTAGCTTCATGCCAGTTGGTGGTGTACCCTCCAAGCATAAGCAGCATACAACCATAGTTTTTTGTGTGCCTCAATGAAGCATTCACCACCCCGCACACCAACCAGAGGGCCACACAGGGTAACCCCCCCCTGTCAACCTCCACCTCACACTAATCAGTGGACCCCACAGGATAAACCCATCAAAGCCCAAATGCCCCTTCCCCCCCGCCCCCAAGCATAGGCCCCCCATCGGACGTCCACACGCCCCCAAGCATAGGCCCCCCATCGGACGTCCACACGCCCCCAAGCATAGGCCCCCCATCGGACGTCCACACGCCCCCAAGCATAGGCCCCCCATCGGACGTCCACACGCCCCCAAGCATAGGCCCCCCATCGGACGTCCACACGCCCCCAAGCATAGGCCCCCCATCGGACGTCCACCCCCTCCCAGCATAAGTCCCATCGGATGTCCAGCTTCCCCATCATAAACCCCGTTGGATGTCCACCCCCCGCCGGACCCCCCCCCCGGGGGAGGATTAATGCACGCTTGAGAGGTCTGGTTGGGCCCTGCATTAGACCCCCAAAGAGCCCACCAGACCATGCATTAACCCCCTCCCCGTGAGCCCAACCAGACACACAAGCGTGCATTAAACCCTCCGTGCTTGTGGGATCTGGTGGGCTTCTGGGGTGTGATAATGCAGGGTCCACCCAGACCCCGCAAACGTGCATTAACCCCCCCCCGGGGCCCAACTAGACCCCAAAAGCATTCATTAACCCCCCCTGGAGCCCAACCAAACCACAAAAACGTGCCCTAATCCCCCCACAGTGAGGAGCCCACCCAGACCCCACAAGCATTCATTAATCCTGCAGAAAACCCAAACAGAACCCACAAGCGTACATTAACCACCCCTGGGATCCAACCAGAACCCATAAGAGTGCATTAATCCCCCGGGAGCCCAAGCCGACCTCACAAACGTGCATTAACCCCCCTCCCAGGACCCAACCAAACACGGCAAGTGTGCATTAACCCCCCCCCCCGGGACCCAACCCTCCTGGGAGCCCAAGCAGACCCCACAAGCATGTATTAGTACCCCCCCGAAGTACAACTAAAGCGTGCATTAACCCCCAACCAGACCCCACAAGCGTGCATCATTAATCCCCCTCTCCCGGGACTGCCAGACCCCACAAGCGTGCATCATTAGCCCCCCTCTCCCGGGACTGCCAGACACCCCGAGCGTGCATCATCAACCCCCCTCTCCCGGGACAGCCAGACACCCCGAGCGTGCATCATCAACCCCCCTCTCCCGGGACAGGCAGACACCCCGAGCGTGCATCATCAACCCCCCTCTCCCGGGACTGCCAGACACCCCGAGCGTGCATCATCAACCCCCCTCTCCCGGGACTGCCAGACACCCCGAGCGTGCATCATCAACCCCCCTCTCCCGGGACTGCCAGACACCCCGAGCGTGCATCATCAACCCCCCTCTCCCGGGACTGCCAGACACCCCGAGCGTGCATCATCAACCCCCCTCTCCCGGGACTGCCAGACACCCCGAGCGTGCATCATCAACCCCCCTCTCCCGGGACTGCCAGACACCCCGAGCGTGCATCATCAACCCCCCTCTCCCGGGACTGCCAGACACCCCGAGCGTGCATCATCAACCCCCCTCTCCCGGGACTGCCAGACACCCCGAGCGTGCATCATCAACCCCCCACTCCCGGGACTGCCAGACACCCCGAGCGTGCATCATCAACCCCCCTCTCCCGGGACTGCCAGACACCCCGAGCGTGCATCATCAACCCCCCTCTCCCGGGACTGCCAGACACCCCGAGCGTGCATCATCAACCCCCCTCTCCCGGGACTGCCAGACACCCCGTGCGTGCATCATCAACCCCCCTCTCCCGGGACTGCCAGACACCCCGAGCGTGCATCATCAACCCCCCTCTCCCGGGACTGCCAGACACCCCGAGCGTGCATCATCAACCCCCCTCTCCCGGGACTGCCAGACACCCCGAGCGTGCATCATCAACCCCCCTCTCCCGGGACTGCCAGACACCCCGAGCGTGCATCATCAACCCCCCTCTCCCGGGACTGCCAGACACCCCGAGCGTGCATCATCAACCCCCCTCTCCCGGGACTGCCAGACACCCCGAGCGTGCATCATCAACCCCCCTCTCCCGGGACTGCCAGACACCCCGAGCGTGCATCATCAACCCCCCTCTCCCGGGACTGCCAGACACCCCGAGCGTGCATCATCAACCCCCCTCTCCCGGGACTGCCAGACACCCCGAGCGTGCATCATCAACCCCCCTCTCCCGGGACTGCCAGACACCCCGAGCGTGCATCATCAACCCCCCTCTCCCGGGACTGCCAGACACCCCGAGCGTGCATCATCAACCCCCCTCTCCCGGGACTGCCAGACACCCCGAGCGTGCATCATCAACCCCCCTCTCCCGGGACTGCCAGACACCCCGAGCGTGCATCATCAACCCCCCTCTCCCGGGACTGCCAGACACCCCGAGCGTGCATCATCAACCCCCCTCTCCCGGGACTGCCAGACACCCCGAGCGTGCATCATCAACCCCCCTCTCCCGGGACTGCCAAACACCCCGAGCGTGCATCATCAACCCCCCTCTCCCGGGACTGCCAGACACCCCGAGCGTGCATCATCAACCCCCCTCTCCCGGGACTGCCAGACACCCCGAGCGTGCATCATCAACCCCCCTCTCCCGGACTGCCAGACACCCCGAGCGTGCATCATCAACCCCCCTCTCCCGGGACTGCCAGACACCCCGAGCGTGCATCATCAACCCCCTCTCCCCGGGACTGCCAGACACCCCGAGCGTGCATCATCAACCCCCCTCTCCCGGGACTGCCAGACACCCCGAGCGTGCATCATCAACCCCCCTCTCCCGGACTGCCAGACACCCCGAGCGTGCATCATCAACCCCCCTCTCCCGGGACTGCCAGACACCCCGAGCGTGCATCATCAACCCCCCACTCCCGGGACTGCCAGACACCCCGAGCGTGCATCATCAACCCCCCACTCCCGGGACTGCCAGACACCCCGTGCGTGCATCATCAACCCCCCTCTCCCGGGACTGCCAGACACCCCGAGCGTGCATCATCAACCCCCCTCTCCCGGGACTGCCAGACACCCCGAGCGTGCATCATCAACCCCCCTCTCCCGGGACTGCCAGACACCCCGAGCGTGCATCATCAACCCCCCTCTCCCGGGACTGCCAGACACCCCGAGCGTGCATCATCAACCCCCCTCTCCCGGGACTGCCAGACACCCCGAGCGTGCATCATCAACCCCCCTCTCCCGGGACTGCCAGACACCCCGAGCGTGCATCATCAACCCCCCTCTCCCGGGACTGCCAGACACCCCGAGCGTGCATCATCAACCCCCCTCTCCCGGGACTGCCAGACACCCCGAGCGTGCATCATCAACCCCCCTCTCCCGGGACTGCCAGACACCCCGAGCGTGCATCATCAACCCCCCTCTCCCGGGACTGCCAGACACCCCGAGCGTGCATCATCAACCCCCCTCTCCCGGGACTGCCAGACACCCCGAGCGTGCATCATCAACCCCCCTCTCCCGGGACAGCCAGACACCCCGAGCGTGCATCATCAACCCCCCTCTCCCGGGACAGCCAGACACCCCGAGCGTGCATCATCAACCCCCCTCTCCCGGGACAGCCAGACACCCCGAGCGTGCATCATCAACCCCCCTCTCCCGGGACAGCCAGACACCCCGAGCGTGCATCATCAACCCCCCTCTCCCGGGACAGCCAGACACCCCGAGCGTGCATCATCAACCCCCCTCTCCCGGGACAGCCAGACACCCCGAGCGTGCATCATCAACCCCCCTCTCCCGGGACAGCCAGACACCCCGAGCGTGCATCATCAACCCCCCTCTCCCGGGACAGCCAGACACCCCGAGCGTGCATCATCAACCCCCCTCTCCCGGGACAGCCAGACACCCCGAGCGTGCATCATCAACCCCCCTCTCCCGGGACAGCCAGACACCCCGAGCGTGCATCATCAACCCCCCTCTCCCGGGACAGCCAGACACCCCGAGCGTGCATCATCAACCCCCCTCTCCCGGGACAGCCAGACACCCCGAGCGTGCATCATCAACCCCCCTCTCCCGGGACAGCCAGACACCCCGAGCGTGCATCATCAACCCCCCTCTCCCGGACAGCCAGACACCCCGAGCGTGCATCATCAACCCCCCTCTCCCGGGACAGCCAGACACCCCGAGCGTGCATCATCAACCCCCCTCTCCCGGGACAGCCAGACACCCCGAGCGTGCATCATCAACCCCCCTCTCCCGGGACAGCCAGACACCCCGAGCGTGCATCATCAACCCCCCTCTCCCGGGACAGCCAGACACCCCGAGCGTGCATCATCAACCCCCCTCTCCCGGGACAGCCAGACACCCCGAGCGTGCATCATCAACCCCCCTCTCCCGGGACAGCCAGACACCCCGAGCGTGCATCATCAACCCCCCTCTCCCGGGACAGCCAGACACCCCGAGCGTGCATCATCAACCCCCCTCTCCCGGGACAGCCAGACACCCCGAGCGTGCATCATCAACCCCCCTCTCCCGGGACAGCCAGACACCCCGAGCGTGCATCATCAACCCCCCTCTCCCGGGACAGCCAGACACCCCGAGCGTGCATCATCAACCCCCCTCTCCCGGGACAGCCAGACACCCCGAGCGTGCATCATCAACCCCCCTCTCCCGGGACAGCCAGACACCCCGAGCGTGCATCATCAACCCCCCTCTCCCGGGACAGCCAGACACCCCGAGCGTGCATCATCAACCCCCCTCTCCCGGGACAGCCAGACACCCCGAGCGTGCATCATCAACCCCCCTCTCCCGGGACAGCCAGACACCCCGAGCGTGCATCATCAACCCCCCTCTCCCGGGACAGCCAGACACCCCGAGCGTGCATCATCAACCCCCCTCTCCCGGGACAGCCAGACACCCCGAGCGTGCATCATCAACCCCCCTCTCCCGGGACAGCCAGACACCCCGAGCGTGCATCATCAACCCCCCTCTCCCGGGACAGCCAGACACCCCGAGCGTGCATCATCAACCCCCCTCTCCCGGGACAGCCAGACACCCCGAGCGTGCATCATCAACCCCCCTCTCCCGGGACAGCCAGACACCCCGAGCGTGCATCATCAACCCCCCTCTCCCGGGACAGCCAGACACCCCGAGCGTGCATCATCAACCCCCCTCTCCCGGGACAGCCAGACACCCCGAGCGTGCATCATCAACCCCCCTCTCCCGGGACAGCCAGACACCCCGAGCGTGCATCATCAACCCCCCTCTCCCGGGACAGCCAGACACCCCGAGCGTGCATCATCAACCCCCCTCTCCCGGGACAGCCAGACACCCCGAGCGTGCATCATCAACCCCCCTCTCCCGGGACTGCCAGACACCCCGAGCGTGCATCATCAACCCCCCTCTCCCGGGACTGCCAGGCACCCCGAGCGTGCATCATCAACCCCCCTCTCCCGGGACTGCCAGGCACCCCGAGCGTGCATCATCAACCCCCCTCTCCCGGGACTGCCAGACACCCCTAGCGTGCATCATCAACCCCCCTCTCCCGGGACTGCCAGACACCCCGAGCGTGCATCATCAACCCCCCTCTCCCGGGGCTGCCAGACACCCCGAGCGTGCATCATCAACCCCCCTCTCCCGGGGCTGCCAGACACCCCGAGCGTGCATCATCAACCCCCCTCTCCCGGGGCTGCCAGACACCCCGAGCGTGCATCATCAACCCCCCTCTCCCGGGGCTGCCAGACACCCCGAGCGTGCATCATCAACCCCCCTCTCCCGGGGCTGCCAGACACCCCGAGCGTGCATCATCAACCCCCCTCTCCCGGGGCTGCCAGACACCCCGAGCGTGCATCATCAACCCCCCTCTCCCGGGGCTGCCAGACACCCCGAGCGTGCATCATCAACCCCCCTCTCCCGGGACTGCCAGACACCCCGAGCGTGCATCATCAACCCCCCTCTCCCGGGACTGCCAGACACCCCGAGCGTGCATCATCAACCCCCCTCTCCCGGGACTGCCAGACACCCCGAGCGTGCATCATCAACCCCCCTCTCCCGGGACTGCCAGACACCCCGAGCGTGCATCATCAACCCCCCTCTCCCGGGGCTGCCAGACACCCCGAGCGTGCATCATCAACCCCCCTCTCCCGGGACTGCCAGACACCCCTAGCGTGCATCATCAACCCCCCTCTCCCGGGACTGCCAGACACCCCGAGCGTGCATCATCAACCCCCCTCTCCCGGGACTGCCAGACACCCCGAGCGTGCATCATCAACCCCCCTCTCCCGGGACTGCCAGACACCCCGAGCGTGCATCATCAACCCCCCTCTCCCGGGACTGCCAGACACCCCGAGCGTGCATCATCAACCCCCCTCTCCCGGGACTGCCAGACACCCCTAGCGTGCATCATCAACCCCCCTCTCCCGGGACAGCCAGACACCCCGTGCGTGCATCATCAACCCCCCTCTCCCGGGACTGCCAGACACCCCGAGCGTGCATCATCAACCCCCCTCTCCCGGGACTGCCAGACACCCCGAGCGTGCATCATCAACCCCCCTCTCCCGGGACTGCCAGACACCCCGAGCGTGCATCATCAACCCCCCTCTCCCGGGACTGCCAGACACCACAAGTGCGCATTAACCCCCCAGTACCCAGCCAGACCCTGGGAGCGTGCATCATCAACCCCCCTCTCCCGGGACTGCCAGACACCCCTAGCGTGCATCATCAACCCCCCTCTCCCGGGACTGCCAGACACCCCGAGCGTGCATCATCAACCCCCCTCTCCCGGGACTGCCAGACACCCCGAGCGTGCATCATCAACCCCCCTCTCCCGGGACTGCCAGACACCCCGAGCGTGCATCATCAACCCCCCTCTCCCGGGACTGCCAGACACCCCGAGCGTGCATCATCAACCCCCCTCTCCCGGGACTGCCAGACACCCCTAGCGTGCATCATCAACCCCCCTCTCCCGGGACTGCCAGACACCCCGTGCGTGCATCATCAACCCCCCTCTCCCGGGACTGCCAGACACCCCGAGCGTGCATCATCAACCCCCCTCTCCCGGGACTGCCAGACACCCCGAGCGTGCATCATCAACCCCCCTCTCCCGGGACTGCCAGACACCCCGAGCGTGCATCATCAACCCCCCTCTCCCGGGACTGCCAGACACCACAAGTGCGCATTAACCCCCCAGTACCCAGCCAGACCCTGGGAGCGTGCATTAATTCCCACTTCCCTCCGGGAGCCCAACAGCTCCCAGCTAAGGCCCCAAGTATCAGCCCCCATCAACCAAACATCTAAGAAGACACCAACCTGTTACTCACTAAACTCTCCTGCCTTTCACTGACGCAGGCACCAGAGAGACAGCTGAGACACATGTGTAACGGAGGCTTCTCTTCCGGCACCAGAGGGCAGAGACAATGGCGTCTTCTCTTCCTGCCTTTGCTGTCAGAACACGCCCACTCCGTATGACACGCCCCCAGAAATGACATCACACCTGGAAGGAGCCCATACAGTCTAGCATCTACCACTGCTGCACGCGCCGGACTAAGGAGGTCCCGCCCCTTCCGGTGACGTCATGATTTCAACAAATCACTCCTCCCCCCACAAGAATTCAACTCCAAACTAGACGCATCCATACACTCTAGCATCTACCGCGGCAGGTAGGCCGGAGGGGGATGTACAGGCCTCTCCCGGGCTGTGGTGTATTAGGTGCCCACATCCATGTCTGCGACCATCATCCCACAGCTGCCGCCGGGAACTTCTCCCCAATAACAACCGTGTGATTACATCATCCAACTGTCACTGCTCTGTATTCTGCTGCCACCCTACTCATTGCTACCACCATAACTACTGCTGCCCCCTGCTAACCGCTGCCCCTTGTCCCTGCCTCCTGCTGCCCCCTGCTAACCGCTGCCCCTTGTCCCTGCCTCCTGCTGCCCCCTGCTAACCGCTGCCCCTTGTCCCTGCCTCCTGCTGCCCCCTGCTAACCGCTGCCCCTTGTCCCTGCCTCCTGCTGCCCCCTGCTAACCGCTGCCCCTTGTCCCTGCCTCCTGCTGCCCCCTGCTAACCGCTGCCCCTTGTCCCTGCTGCCCCCTGCTAACCGCTGCCCCTTGTCCCTGCCTCCTGCTGCCCCCTGCTAACCGCTGCCCCTTGTCCCTGCCTCCTGCTGCCCCCTGCTAACCGCTGCCCCTTGTCCCTGCCTCCTGCTGCCCCCTGCTAACCGCTGCCCCTTGTCCCTGCTGCCCCCTGCTAACCGCTGCCCCTTGTCCCTGCCTCCTGCTGCCCCCTGCTAACCGCTGCCCCTTGTCCCTGCCTCCTGCTGCCCCCTGCTAACCGCTGCCCCTTGTCCCTGCTGCCCCCTGCTAACCGCTGCCCCTTGTCCCTGCCTCCTGCTGCCCCCTGCTAACCGCTGCCCCTTGTCCCTGCCTCCTGCTGCCCCCTGCTAACCGCTGCCCCTTGTCCCTGCCTCCTGCTGCCCCCTGCTAACCGCTGCCCCTTGTCCCTGCCTCCTGCTGCCCCCTGCTAACCGCTGCCCCTTGTCCCTGCCTCCTGCTGCCCCCTGCTAACCGCTGCCCCTTGTCCCTGCTGCCCCCTGCTAACCGCTGCCCCTTGTCCCTGCCTCCTGCTGCCCCCTGCTAACCGCTGCCCCTTGTCCCTGCCTCCTGCTGCCCCCTGCTTACCGCTGCCCCTTGTCCCTGCCCCCTGCTTACTGCTGCCCCTTGTCCCTGCTTACTGTTGGCCACTGCCCCCTTTCCTGCTGCTCCTTACTGTTGCCCATTGCTGCCGTTTCCTGCTGCCTGCCTCTCTGAGCAGTGACCCCACAGTGTCCTGCAGTGTAAATCCGCCCAGGTTCCTGTGCTCCCTCTCCCACCATGACCCCCGTACATCTCTATCTAATCTATATAATATAAATACGCTGCTCAACATGACAGCAACAAGAATTAAATTTTGTGGAATCCTGCATATCACAGGACGGACACGTTACTGATCTGCAAATGTGGAAAACATGTTCAGAGCGTCCTGATGTATTCAGTACGATCCTCCCGTGCCACCCTTGCGCACTTACAGCCTTGGCCGCTACCAGTGAGGCTATTATGGATTCCGCCGCTCTGTACTTGGGAAGGTAAATCATCAGTGTCCGCTGCTGGCAGCTACTTTTGCAGCTGCCGATCAGTGATGCCACAGATGTTCTCGATTGGAGACGCTGCAGCCGTGGGAGCACGATCAGGCCACGCTGGCCAAAGCAGTAGCACGAGCAACATGTGGCCTGGCGGTTTCGTGTTGAAAAAACCTCGCTGTCCTTTGATAGCGGCCGTGTGAGGTCACGGTTTCTGGACGCCTGGTTCGTAGCCTAGTGGGGTGCAAATGCCTACTGATGGTTTGTGTAGACACTGATGCCGGAGGTTTGGCGTGTGACATGCAAAATGGATCGATCGTGGAACCGGTGGTGTGGCTATTTCTCCACAGTGTCCCAGGAGCAGTTCTCCAACACAACAACGCCAAGCCATATATTGCTCGTGAGCGGCCTGTGTGACCTGACCGTGCTCCCACGGCCTGCAGCGCCTCCAGACTTGTCTCCCATCTCACACATTCGGGACATCACTGGTCGGCAATTACACAATAAGCTGCCAGCAGAGGATTTTGATTTCTGGGTCCAACCATATTCATGGTATTACATGATGCCTAAAATTGCACGTCTTTCTCAGCTTTCAGGATGTCATTAATCCTGAAAATTCACACAAACATTAGACCCTACCTTGTGAATTAAAGTGTCTGATGAGTGGCGCAAAGGTCATTGGAGCGAATGGAGGCGAAGCAGGTTCGTCTGTCTCATCAACTATTGTGAATGGTGGATCCCGTGTTTTCAGCTGTGTATAGAGACGTTATCTGTCATTGTGAACCTGCCTGGGATGATAATGAGACTGCTGAAAGCTGGTCTTGAAAGGAAGCAGGAGTCTAAATAAAGTCCCAGTGTAAAAATGCCAGATTACAATTTTTATTTCTTCTGCGTAAAAAGAAAAAAATAATATTCTAGCTTCTCCTACCCATTAGGGCTCGTATGAGGGTATAACAGACCCGTGTGCACTATGTCAGAGCGGGTATAACAGACCCGTGTGTGCTATGTCAGAGCGGGTGTAACAGACCCGTGTGCGTTATGTCAGAGCGGGTGTAACAGACCCGTGTGCCCTATGTCAGAGCGGGTGTAACAGACCCGTGTGCGCTATGTCAGAGCGGGTATAACAGATCCGCGTGCACTATGTCAGAGCGGGTATAACAGACCCGTGTGCACTATGTCAGAGCGGGTATAACAGACCTGTGTGCGCTATGTCAGAGCAGGTATAACAGACCTGTGTGCGCTATTTCAGAGCGGGTATAACAGACCCGTGTGCGCTATGTGAGAGCAGGTGTAACAGACCCGTGTGCGCTATGTCAGAGCGGGTGTAACAGACCTGTGTGTGCTATGTCAGAGCGGGTATAACAGACCCATGTGTGCTATGTCAGAGCGGGTGTAACAGACCCGTGTGCGCTATGTCAAAGCGGGTGTAACAGACCCGTGTGCGCTATGTCAGAGCGGGTGTAACAGACCCGTGTGCTCTGTCTCACAGGAACCAGTACCAGGCTCTCACGCAGGAAAACGATGAAGAAATACATCAGGATAAGACTTTGCCAACAAACAGCAACCTTGTACACCTTCAGAGTCCTCCTGGATGGAGAAAGAAAAATGTTGTGAAGAAGAAACGGAGAGTGGTGGTCATGGGGGATTCCCTGTTGAGAGGAACAGAGGCTGCTATCTGCAGACCGGATATAACTTCAAGAGAAATGTGCTGTCTTCCAGGTGCAAAAATTAAAGATGTGTCTGACAGGATATCAGGACTCTTCAGACCTACAGATGACTACCCATTCCTGCTACTACATGTGGGGACAAATGACACCGCAAGAAACGACCTGGAAACCATCTGCAGAGACTTTGAAGACTTAGGCAAGAAAGTGAAAGAACTGGGAGCGCAGGTGGTCTTCTCTTCCATCCTCCCAGTGGATGGCCATGGAACAAGGAGGTGGAATAAGATTCTGCAGGTGAACAACTGGCTACGTCGATGGTGCCGTCAGCAACGATTTGGATTTCTGGATCACGGAGTGAACTACTTATACGATGGACTACTTGCTAGAGATGGGGTGCACCTTACGAAGACTGGAGAACATGTATTTGGAAGTCGCCTCGCTATACTTGTAAGGAGAGCTTTAAACTAGAACAACATGGGAAGGGAAGCAAAAGACCAGAAAAAGCCATACACCTGACAAATGCTATTGAGAACTCTGCTATTAGAAGTGGAAAGGAAGAACAAAGACAAAAGAATCTAATTAATAAAAATATTGGAGGAGAAACCAATCACAAACTAAAATGTTTCTATACTAATGCAGAAAGCATGGGCAACAAACAAGGAGAATTGGAACTACTAACACAGGAAAAGAAATATGATGTCATTGGAATCACTGAAACTTGGTGGGACGATACACATGATTGGAATACAAGACTAGAAGGATACAACTTACTTGCAAGAAACAGACTTGATAAACGAGGAGGGGGTGTCGCATTGTATGTTAGAAACGCGTATATCTGCACAGAGATTGAAGCTTCAGAGACTGGGAGTTCTGTGGAAACTGTTTGGGTAAGAATACAAGGACAGAACAATGGAAAGGACACCATTGTAGGCATTTACTACAGGCCGCCTGTGCAAGCTGAAGATATGGATGAACTCTTTATGCATCAAATGGCCAAGTTCTCCAAAAAATATGACATAGTTGTCATGGGAGATTTCAACTATCCAGACATTTGTTGGGAATCTCAGGCAAAACTAACAGGTCAAGGAAATTCTTATCCTCGCTTGCTGACAACTTTATCTTCCAAAAGGTAGGGGAGAAAACAAGGGGATCTGCTACCTTGGATCTAATCCTTATAAACAGGGAGGAAATGGTTGAGGAGGTAAAAGTCGCTAGGAGGTAGCGACCATGCTATTTTAGAATTTTGGATAACTAGAGGAGTAAGACCTGTGAAGACTCAGACGTCAAGGTTAGATTTCAGAAAGGCAGATTTTAAGGGATTCAGAAAGAGAATTGGAGGGATCCAATGGCTGGATATCCTTAAAGACAAAAATGTCCAGGAAGGATGGGAAATCTTGAAAAATGAAATTCTCAAAGCACAATTGTTAACAATTCCGAAAAGAGGGAAGAATAGGAAGCATTTAAGGAAACCAGGATGGAGGAACACAGAACTTAAGCACATGCTTAAGTGCTAAAAAGGAAGAAAGAAATGTTTATAAAATGGAAAGAGGGAGGCATATCTAAAGAAGAATATAATGCTGTCTGCAGAACCTGCAGGGCACAAATCAGATTATCTAAAGCTGATAATGAATTGAGGCTTGCAAGAGATGTCAAAAGCAATAATAAAGGATTTTGGGGATATGTCAAAAGTAAAAGAAAAGTCAAAGATGCTATAGGATTTTTACAGGATGAAAATGATGAAATGGTAAGACAGGATGTTGAGAAGGCCGAACTTTTAAATTCCTATTTTGCATCTGTTTTCTCTCACAAAGGAAATGTAACCTCAACTGTTCTTCACTGTCCTATTAAGGGAATAGAAGAATCCAGGATATCTATAAACAGAAAGATAGTGAGGAAACACTTAGCTAACCTAAATGAATTCAAGTCTCCAGGTCCAGATGAATTACACCCCAGAGTACTGAAGGAGATAGCAGAAGAAATTTTTGAACCCCTCTCCATAATCTTTGAAAATTCTTGGAGAACAGGAGAAGTCCCAGAAGACTGGAGAAGAGCAAATGTTGTTCCTATCTTCAAAAAGGGGAAGAAGGTGGACCCAGGCAACTATAGGCCGGTGAGTCTGACTTCTATACCAGGAAAGATCTTTGAACAAATTATTAAACAACATGTATGTCAGTACCTAGATAAGAATGAAGTGATTAAACAGAGTCAGCATGGGTTTGTAACTAATAAGTCATGTCAGACTAACTTAATTTCCTTCTATGATGGAATCACTGATTGGGTGGATCAAGGAAATGCTGTAGATATAGTATATCTTGACTTCAGCAAAGCATTTGACAAAGTATCTCATACAATCTTTATTGAAAAAATGACTAAGTATGGAATGGACAAGGCAACTGTTAGGTGGATTCATAACTGGCTTAGTGATCGGACCCAAAGAGTGGTCGTAAATGGCTGCACATCCAGTTGGAAGAATGTCTCAAGTGGGGTACCACAGGGCTCTGTCCTGGCCCTGTATTATTCAACATCTTTATCAACGATTTAGATGAAGGAATTGAGGGTAAACTGATTAAATTTGCTGATGACACAAAGCTAGGAGGGATAGTTAATACTAGAGAAGAGAGAGAGAGGATTCAAAAAGATATAAATAAACTGGAGTAGTGGGCAGCAACTAACAGAATGGTTTTTAACAGGGAAAAATGCAAAGTACTACATCTGGGCAATAAAAATGAAAAAGCATATACAGAATGGGAGGAATAAGGCTAAGCAACAGCACATGTGAAAAAGACTTGGGTATACTAATAGATCACAGACTGAATATGAGTCAACAGTGTGATGCAGCAGCAAAAAAGGCAAATGCAATTCTAGGATGTATTAACAGAAGCATACAGTCTAGATCACGTGAAGTCATTATTGCCCTCTACTCCTCTTTGGTAAGACCTCATCTGGAATATTGTGTCTAGTTTTGGGCACCACATTTTAAAAAAGACATCAACAAACTGGAGCAAGTTCAGAAAAGAGCGACCAGAATGGTGACCGGTCTGCAAACCCTGTCTTATGAGGAAAGGTTGCAGGATTTGGGAATGTTTAGTTTGCAAAAGAGAAGACTGAGAGGAGACTTAATAGCTGTCTACAAATATCTAAAGGGCTGTCACATTGTAGAAGGATCAACTTTATTCTCATTTGCACAAGGAAAGACTAGAAGCAATGGGATGAAACTGAATGGGAGGAGACAGATTAGATATTAGAAAAAACTTGTTGACAGTTAGAGTGATCAATGAGTGGAAAAGGCTGCCACGAGAAGTGGTGAGTTCTCCTTCAATGGAAGTCTTCAAACAGAGGCTGGACAGACATCTGACTGGGATGATTTAGCGAATGCCCGTGTGCGCTATGTCAGAGCGGGTGTAACATGCCCGTGTGCGCTATGTCAGAGCGGGTATAACAGACCCGTGTACGCTATGTCAGAGCGGGTATAACAGATCCGTGTGCGCTATGTCAGAGCGGGTATAACAGATCCGTGTGCGCTATGTCAGAGCGGGTATAACAGATCCGTGTGCGCTATGTCAGAGCGGGTATAACAGACCCGTGTGCGCTATGTCAGAGCGGGTATAACAGACCCGTGTGCACGATGTCAGAGCGGGTGTAACATGCCTGTGTGCGCTATGTCAGAGCAGGTGTAACAGACCCATGTGCACTATGTCAGAGCGGGTGTAACAGACCCGTGTGCGCTATGTCAGAGCGGGTGTAACAGACCCGTGTGCGCTATGTCAGAGCGGGTGTAACAGACCCGTGTGCGCTATGTCAGAGCGGGTGTAACAGATCCGCGTGCACTATGTCAGAGCGGGTATAACAGACCCGTGTGCGCTATGTCAGAGCGGGTGTAACAGACCCGTGTGCCCTATGTCAGAGCGGGTGTAACAGACCCGTGTGTGCTATGTCAGAGCGGGTGTAACAGACCCGTTTGTGCTATGTCAGAGCGGGTATAACAGACCTGTGTGCGCTATGTCAGAGCGGGTGTAACAGACCCGTGTGCCCTATGTCAGAGCGGTTATAACAGACCTGTGTGCGCTATGTCAGAGCGGGTGTAACAGACCCGTGTGCGCTATGTCAGAGCGGGTGTAACAGACCCGTGTGCCCTATGTCAAAGCGGGTGTAACAGACCCGTGTGCGCTATGTCAGAGTATAACAGACCCGTGTGCGCTATGTCAGAGCGGGTGTAACAGACCCTTGTGCGCTATGTCAGAGCGGGTGTAACAGACCCGTGTGCCCTATGTCAGAGCGGGTGTAACAGACCCGTGTGCGCTATATCAGAGCCGGTGTAACATGCCCGTGTGCGCTATGTCAGAGCGGGTGTAACATGCCCGTGTGCGCTATATCAGAGCGGGTATAACATACCCGTGTGCGCTATGTCAGAGCGGGTATAAGAGATCCGTGTGCGCTATGTCAGAGCGGGTATAACAGATCCGTGTGCGCTATGTCAGAGCAGGTATAACAGACCCGTGTGCGCTATGTCAGAGCGGGTGTAACAGACCCGTGTGCACGATGTCAGAGCGGGTATAACAGACCCGTGTGCACTATGTCAGAGCGGGTGTAACAGACCCGTGTGCGCTATGTGAGAGCTGGTATAACACACCCGCTCTGACATAGCGCACACGGGTCTAACAGACCCGTGTGCGCTATGATAGAGCAGGTGTAACAGACCCGTGTGCCCTATGTCAGAGCGGGTGTAACAGACCCGTGTGCGCTATGTGAGAGCAGGTGTAACAGACCCGTGTGCCCTATATCAGAGCGGGTGTAACAGACCAGTGTGCGCTATGTCAGAGCGGGTGTAACATGCCCGTGTGCGCTATGTCAGAGCGGGTGTAACAGACCCGTGTGCGCTATGTGAGAGCTAGTATAACACACCCGCTCTGACATAGCGCACACGGGTCTAACAGACCCGTGTGCGCTATGTTACAGCAGGTGTAACAGACCCGTGTGCCCTATGTCAGAGCGGGTGTAACAGACCCGTGTGCGCTATGTGAGAGCAGGTGTAACAGACCCGTGTGCCCTATATCAGAGCGGGTGTAACAGACCCGTGTGCGCTATGTGAGAGCGGGTGTAACAGACCCGTGTGCGCTATGTGAGAGCTGGTATAACACACCCGCTCTGACATAGCGCACACGGGTCTAACAGACCCGTGTGCGCTATGTTAGAGCAGGTGTAACAGACCCGTGTGCCCTATGTCAGAGCGGGTGTAACAGACCCGTGTGCGCTATGTGAGAGCAGGTGTAACAGACCCGTGTGCCCTATATCAGAGCGGGTGTAACAGACCCGTGTGCGCTATGTGAGAGCGGGTATAACAGACCCGTGTGCGCTATGTCAGAGCGGGTGTAACAGAACCGTGTGCGCTATGTCAGAGCGGGTGTAACAGACCCGTGTGCCCTATGTCAAAGCGGGTGTAACAGACCCGTGTGCGCTATGTCAGAGCGGGTGTAACAGACCCGTGTGCGCTATGTCAGAGCGGGTGTAACAGACCCGTGTGCCCTATGTGAGAGCGGGTATAAAAGACCCGTGTGCGCTATGTCAGAGCGGGTGTAACAGACCCGTGTGCGCTATGTCAGAGCGGGTGTAACAGACCCGTGTGCGCTATGTCAAAGCGGGTGTAACAGACCCGTGTGCGCTATGTCAAAGCGGGTGTAACAGACCCGTGTGCGCTATGTCAAAGCGGGTGTAACAGACCCGTGTGCGCTATGTCAGAGCGGGTGTAACAGACCCGTGTGCGCTATGTCAGAGCGGGTGTAACAGACCCGTGTACGCTATGTCAGTGCCGGTGTAACAGACCCGTGTGCGCTATGTCAGAGCGGGTGTAACAGACCCGTGTGCGCTACGTCAGAGCGGGTGTAACAGACCCTTGTGCGCTACGTCAGAGCGGGTGTAACAGACCCGTGTACGCTACGTCAGAGCTGGTGTAACAGACCCGTGTGCGCTATGTGAGAGCGGGTGTAACAGACCCGTGTGCGCTATGTCAGAGCGGGTGTAACAGACCCGTGTGCACGATGTCAGAGCGGGTATAACAGACCCGTGTGCACTATGTCAGAGCGGGTGTAACAGACCCGTGTGCGCTATGTCAGAGCAGGTGTAACAGACCCGTGTGCGCTATGTGAGAGCGGGTGTAACAGACCCGTGTGCGCTATGTCAGGGCGGGTATAACAGACCCGTGTGCGCTATGTCAGAGCGGGTGTAACAGATCCGTGTGCGCTATGTCAGAGCGGGTGTAACAGACCCGCGTGTGCTATGTCAGAGCGGGTGTAACAGACCCGCGTGTGCTATGTCAGAGCGGGTATAACAGACCTGTGTGCGTTATGTCAGAGCTGGTATAACAGATCCGTGTGCGCTATGTGAGAGCGGGTATAACAGACCTGTGTGCGCTATGTGAGAGCGGGTGTAACAGACCTGTGTGCGCTATGTCAGAGCGGGTATAACAGACCCGTGTGCGCTATGTCAGAGCGAGTATAACAGACCCGTGTGCGCTATGTCAGAGCGGGTATAACAGACCTGTGTGCGCTATGTGAGAGCGGGTGTAGCAGACCTGTGTGCGCTATGTCAGAGCGGGTGTAACAGACCCGTGTGCGCTATGTGAGAGCGGGTGTAACAGACCCGTGTGCGCTATGTCAGAGCGGGTGTAACACACTCGTGTGTGCTATGTCAGAGCAGGTGTAACAGAACCGTGTGCGCTATGTCAGAGCGGGTGTAACAGACCCGTGTGCGCTATGTCAGAGCGGGTGTAACAGACCCGTGTACGCTATGTCAGAGCGGGTGTAACAGACCCGTGTACGCTATGTCAGAGCGGGTGTAACAGATCCGTGTGCGCTATGTCAGAGCGGGTGTAACAGACCCGTGTACGCTATATCAGAGCGTGTGTAACAGACCCGTGTGCGCTATGTCCGAGCGGGTATAACAGACCCGTGTGCACTATGTGAGAGCGGGTATAACAGACCCGTGTGCGCTATGTCAGAGCAGGTGTAACAGACCCTTGTGCGCTATGTGAGAGCTGGTATAACAGACCCATGTGCGCTATGTCAGAGCGGCTGTAACAGACCCGTGTGCGCTATGTTAGAGCAGGTGTAACAGACCCGTGTTCCCTATGTCAGAGCGGGTGTAACAGACCCGTGTGCGCTATGTGAGAGCTGGTGTAACAGACCCGTGTGCCCTATGTCAGAGCGGGTGTAACATGCCCGTGTGCGCTATGTCAGAGCGGGTGTAACAGACCCGTGTGCCCTATGTGAGAGCGGGTATAAAAGACCCGTGTGCGCTATGTCAGAGCGAGTGTAACAGACCCGTGTGCGCTATGTCAGAGCGGGTGTAACAGACCCGTGTGCGCTATGTCAAAGCGGGTGTAACAGACCCGTGTGCGCTATGTCAAAGCGGGTGTAACAGACCCGTGTGCGCTATGTCAAAGCGGGTGTAACAGACCCGTGTGCGCTATGTCAGAGCGGGTGTAACAGACCCGTGTGCGCTATGTCAGAGCGGGTGTAACAGACCCGTGTACGCTATGTCAGTGCCGGTGTAACAGACCCGTGTGCGCTATGTCAGAGCGGGTATAACAGACCCGTGTGCGCTATGTCAGAGCGGGTGTAACAGACCCTTGTGCGCTACGTCAGAGCGGGTGTAACAGACCCGTGTACGCTACGTCAGAGCTGGTGTAACAGACCCGTGTGCGCTATGTGAGAGCGGGTGTAACAGACCCGTGTGCGCTATGTGAGAGCGGGTATAACAGACCCGTGTGCGCTATGTCAGAGCGGGTGTAACAGACCCGTGTGCGCTATGTCTGAGCGGGTATAACAGACCCGTGTGCGCTATGTCAGAGCGGGTATAACAGACCCGTGTGCACTATGTCAGAGCAGGTATAACAGAACCGTGTGCGCTATGTGAGAGCGGGTATAACAGACCTTTGTGCGCTATGTGAGAGCGGGTGTAACAGACCTGTGTGCGCTATGTGAGAGCGGGTATAACAGACCTGTGTGCGCTATGTGAGAGCGGGTATAACAGACCCGTGTGCGCTATGTGAGAGCGGGTGTAACAGACCCGTGTGCGCTATGTCAGAGCGGGTGTAACAGACCCGTGTGCGCTATGTCAGAGCGGGTGTAACAGACCCGTGTGCGCTATGTCAGAGCGGGTGTAACAGACCCGTGTGCGCTATGTCAGAGCGGGTGTAACAGACCCGTGTGCGCTATGTCAGAGCGGGTGAAACAGACCTGTGTGCGCTATGTGAGAGCGGGTATAACAGACCTGTGTGTGCTATGTACGAGCGGGTATAACAGACCTGTGTGCGATATGTAAGAGCGGGTGTAACAGACCCATGTGCGCTGTGTCAGAGCGGGTGTAACAGACCTGAGTGCGCTATGTCAGAGCGGGTGTAACAGACCTGTGTGCGCTATGTCAGAGCGGGTGTAACAGACCTGAGTGCGCTATGTCAGAGCGGGTGTAACAGACCTGTGTGCGCTGTGTCAGAGCGGGTGTAACAGACCCGAGTGCGCTATGTCAGAGCGGGTGTAACAGACCCGTGTGCGCTATGTCAGAGCGGGTATAACAGACCCGTGTGCGCTATGTGAGAGCGGGTATAACAGACCTGTGTGCGCTATGTCAGAGCGGGTATAACAGACCTGTGTGCTCCATGTGAGAGCGGGTATAACAGACCTGTGTGCGCTATGTCAGAGCGGGTATAACAGACCCGTGTACGCTATGTCAGAGCGGGTGTAACAGACCCGTGTGCGCTATGTCAGAGCGGGTGTAACAGACCTGTGTGCGATATGTGAGAGCGAGTATAACAGACCTGTGTGCGCTATGTCAGAGCAGGTATAACAGACCTGTGTGCGCTATGTCAGTGCGGATATAACAGACCTGTGTGCGCTATGTCAGTGCGGATATAACAGACCCGTGTGCGCTATGTGAGAGCAGGTATAACAGACCTGTGTGCGCTATGTCAGAGCGGGTATAACAGACCTGTGTGCGCTACGTGAGAGCGGGTATAACAGACCTGTGTGCGCTATGTGAGAGCGGGTATAACAGACCCGTGTGCGCTATGTCAGAGCGGGTATAACAGACCTGTGTGCGCTATGTCAGAGCGGGTATAACAGACCCGTGTGCGCTACGTGAGAGCGGGTATAACAGACCTGTGTGCGCTATGTGAGAGCGGGTATAACAGACCCGTGTGCGCTATGTGAGAGCGGGTATAACAGACCCGTGTGCACTATGTCAGAGCGGGTATAACAGACCCGTGTACGCTATGTCAGAGCGGGTGTAACAGACCCGTGTGCGCTATGTCAGAGCGGGTGTAACAGACCCGTGTGCGCTATGTCAGAGCGGGTGTAACAGACCTGTGTGCGCTATGTCAGAGCGGGTATAACAGACCCGTGTACGCTATGTCAGAGCGGGTGTAACAGACCCGTGTGCGCTATGTCAGAGCGGGTGTAACAGACCTGTGTGCGCTATGTCAGAGCGGGTATAACAGACCCGTGTACGCTATGTCAGAGCGGGTGTAACAGACCCGTGTGCGCTATGTCAGAGCGGGTGTAACAGACCCGTGTGCGCTATGTCAGAGCGGGTGTAACAGACCTGTGTGCGCTATGTCAGAGCGGGTATAACAGACCCGTGTGCGCTATGTCAGAGCGGGTGTAACAGACCCGTGTGTGCTATGTCAGAGCGGGTGTAACAGACCCGCGTGTGCTATGTCAGAGTGGGTATAACAGACCCGTGTGCGCTATGTGAGAGCGGGTGTAACAGACCTGTGTGCGCTATGTGAGAGCGGGTATAACAGACCTGTGTGCACTATGTCAGAGCGGGTGTAACAGACCCGTGTGCGCTATGTCAGAGCGGGTGTAACAGACCTGTGTGCGCTATGTCAGAGCGGGTATAACAGACCCGTGTACGCTATGTCAGAGCGGGTATAACAGACCCGTGTGCGCTATGTCAGAGCGGGTGTAACAGACCCGTGTGCGCTATGTCAGAGCGGGTGTAACAGACCTGTGTGCGCTATGTCAGAGCGGGTATAACAGACCCGTGTACGCTATGTCAGAGCGGGTGTAACAGACCCGTGTGTGCTATGTCAGAGCGGGTGTAACAGACCCGCGTGTGCTATGTCAGAGCGGGTATAACAGACCCGTGTGCGCTATGTGAGAGCGGGTGTAACAGACCTGTGAGCACTATGTCAGAGCGGGTATAACAGACCTGTGAGCACTATGTCAGAGCGGGTGTAACAGACCCGTGTGCCCTATGTCAGAGCGGGTGTAACAGACCTGTGTGCGCTATGTGAGAGCGGGTGTAACAGACCTGTGTGCGCTATGTCAGAGCGGGTGTAACAGACCCGTGTGCGCTATGTGAGAGCGGGTGTAACAGACCCGTGTGCGCTATGTCAGAGCGGGTATAACAGACCTGTGTGCGCTATGTCAGAGCGGGTGTAACAGACCCGTGTGCGCTATGTGAGAGCGGATATAACAGACCTGTGTGCGCTATGTCAGAGCGGGTGTAACAGACCCGTGTGCGCGATGTGAGAGCGGGTGTAACAGACCCGTGTGCGCTATGTCAGATCGGGTGTAACACACTCGTGTGCGCTATGTCAGAGCGGGTGTAACAGACCTGTGTGCGCTATGTCAGAGCTGGTGTAACAGACCCGTGTGCGCTATGTCAGAGCGGGTATAACAGACCCATGTGCGCTATGTCAGAGCGGGTATAACAGACCCGTGTGTGCAATGTCAGAGCGGGTGTAACAGACCCGTGTGCCCTATGTCAGAGCGGGTGTAACAGACCTGTGTGCGCTATGTCAGAGCGGGTGTAACAGACCCGTGTGCGCTATGTCAGAGCGGGTATAACAGACCCGTGTGTGCAATGTCAGAGCGGGTGTAACAGACCCGTGTGCCCTATGTCAGAGCGGGTGTAACAGACCTGTGTGCGCTATGTCAGAGCGGGTGTAACAGACCCGTGTGGGCTATGTCAGAGCGGGTGTAACAGAACCGTGTGCACTATGTCAGAGCGGGTATAACAGACCTGTGTGCGCTATGTCACAGCAGGTATAACAGACCCGTGTGCGCTATGTGAGAGCGGGTATAACAGACCTTTGTGCGCTATGTGAGAGCGGGTGTAACAGACCTGTGTGCGCTATGTGAGAGCGGGTTTAACAGACCTGTGTGCGCTATGTGAGAGCGGGTATAACAGACCCGTGTGCGCTATGTGAGAGCGGGTGTAACAGACCCGTGTGCGCTATGTCAGAGCGGGTGTAACAGACCCGTGTGCGCTATGTCAGAGCGGGTGTAACAGACCCGTGTGCGCTATGTCAGAGCGTGTGTAACAGACCTGTGTGCGCTATGTGAGAGCGGGTGTAACAGACCCGTGTGCGCTGTGTCAGAGCGGGTGTAACAGACCTGAGTGCGCTATGTCAGAGCGGGTGTAACAGACCTATGTGCGCTATGTCAGAGCGGGTGTAACAGACCCGTGTGCGCTATGTCAGAGCGGGTATAACAGACCTGTGTGCGCTATGTCAGAGCTGGTATAACAGACCCGTGTGCGCTATGTGAGAGCGGGTATAACAGACCTGTGTGCGCTATGTCAGACCGGGTATAACAGACCTGTGTGCGATATGTGAGAGCGGGTATAACAGACCTGTGTGCGCTATGTCAGAGCAGGTATAACAGACCTGTGTGCGCTATGTCAGTGCGGGTATAACAGACCTGTGTGCGCTATGTCAGAGCAGGTATAACAGACCTGTGTGCGCGAAGTGAGAGCGGGTATAACAGACCTGTGTGCGCTATGTGAGAGCGGGTATAACAGACCTGTGTGCGCTATGTGAGAGCGGGTATAACAGACCTGTGTGCGCTATGTCAGAGCGGGTGTAACAGACCTGTGTGCGCTATGTCAGAGCGGGTATAACAGACCTGTGTGCACTATGTCAGAGCTGGTATAACAGATCCGTGTGCGCTATGTGAGAGCGGGTATAACAGACCTGTGTGCGCTATGTGAGAGCGGGTGTAACAGACCTGTGTGCGCTATGTCAGAGCGGGTATAACAGACCCGTGTGCGCTATGTGAGAGCGGGTATAACAGACCTGTGTGCGCTATGTCAGAGCGGGTGTAACATACCCGTGTGCGCTATGTGAGAGCGGGTGTAACAGACCCGTGTGCGCTATGTCAGAGCGGGTGTAACACACTCGTGTGCGCTATGTCAGAGCGGGTGTAACAGACCCGTGTGCGCTATGTCAGAGCGGGTGTAACAGACCCGTGTGCGCTATGTCAGAGCGGGTGTAACAGACCCGTGTACGATATGTCAGAGCGGGTGTAACAGACCCGTGTACGCTATGTCAGAGCGGGTGTAACAGATCCGTGTGCGCTATGTCAGAGCGGGTGTAACAGACCCGTGTACGCTATATCAGAGCGTGTGTAATAGACCCGTGTGCGCTATGTCAGAGCGGGTATAACAGACCCGTGTGCACTATGTCAGAGCGGGTGTAACAGACCCGTGTTCGCTATGTCAGAGCGGGTATAACAGACCTGTGTGCGCTATGTGAGAGCGGGTATAAAAGACCCGTGTGCGCTATGTCAGAGCGGGTGTGACAGACCCGTGTGCGCTATGTCAAAGCGGGTATAACAGACCCGTGTACGCTATGTCAGTGCGGGTGTAACAGACCCGTGTGCGCTATGTCAGAGCGGGTGTAACAGACCCGTGTGCGCTATGTCAGAGCGGGTGTAACAGACCCGTGTGCGCTGTCAGAGCGGGTGTAACAGACCCGTGTGCGCTATGTCAGAGCGGGTGTAACAGACCCGTGTGCGCTATGTGAGAGCGGGTATAACAGACCCGTGTGCCCTATGTCAGAGCGGGTGTAACAGACCCGTGTGCGCTATGTGAGAGCGGGTATAACAGACCTGTGTGCGCTATGTCAGAGCGGGTATAACAGACCCGTGTGCGCTATATGAGAGCGGGTATAACAGACCTGTGTGTGCTATGTCAGAGCGGGTGTAACAGACCCGTGTGCCCTATGTCAGAGCGGGTGTAACAGACCCGTGTGCGCTATGTCAGAGCGGGTGTAACAGACCCGTGTGCGCTATGTCAGAGCGGGTGTAACAGACCCGTGTGCGCTATGTCAGAGCGGGTATAACAGACCTGTGTGCGCTATGTCAGAGCAGGTATAACAGACCCGTGTGCACTATGTCA